>NC_134542.1:6500000-6630000 GCF_050624435.1 Tenrec ecaudatus
GCGGCTGGTGGCTCTGAACTGCTGACCTTGAGGTTAGCAGCCCACCGATTAACCACTACGCCACCAGGGCTCTAAACACATAGGACCTGCACCCAAGGTGCAACACTGGTCTCTCCCATCCAGAGGAAATGAGGAGCAGAGAAAACCCAAAGGCAGGTGGAAACGAGTTCGGTGGATGCATGGAGCCTGCAAACAGTGGTCTCTGTGATGCTGAGACCAGCGGCACTAGATGGTGCCCCGCGCTACGATGCCCAGCTGCTCGGAAAAGGATCGCGTTCGAAGGTCCTGGGCAGAGTGAGAGGAAATGTGGAGCTGAACTCAGAATCTTCCAAGAGACCAGGCTGAGCGGTTGGCTAGAGACCGATGGGACCCTCCACCCCCCCCACCCCCCCAAGGCCAGGGCCCTTCATCAGGTTTGGAACTAAACTCTCATGTTAGACCAACGACCGGGTAAGATGAAAAAGGCCACATTCACCCGAAGACAAAGTGCTGAGAGTCAGGCATGCAGGAGGGACAGACAGGAAGCACGGGGAGGCAGTGGGACAAGGGACAGTCCATGGAGGGATGCCGACAGAGGAGCTGAGTCAGAATGGCTGGGAAGTACTGACTGTCAAACCAGCTTTGTAAACCTTCACCTGATTCACAATGAGCTTAAACAAGGACAAATAATCATAAGCCAAACGCTCCTAGAAGATTTTTACCAAGATGGCGAGGCAACCATGTCAAACTCTTAGGAGAGTCTTGCTCCCCGTCTGTCTGGTCCCCTCCCGATGATGTTTCTGTGGTGAAGCTCTCCTGTTACACTCAGACTCACACGTTTCCAACATACACACGCATGTGTGCTCGTGTTTATTTGCCGTGAGCCCGTCCTGACTCCTGGTGACCCCGTGTCTGAAGGGACCTGGGCCCCTTAGGGTTTCCAGAGGTTGTGCTTTTGAAAGCAAATGACCAGGCCTCTCTTCCAAGGTGCTTTTGGGTGGACCGCACCTGCCGGCCTCAATGAGCGGCTGAGCCTGTTCACCATTTGCTCTGGCCACGCCGCCACGCCAAGTGGAGGGTAGGTTACACGGGATGTCCAACTCAGTCACTAGAACATCTTTCAGCACCTGATCCTGCAGGGGCAGGACCTTGCCAGGCAGTGTGTAGCAGGACTTCCACTGGGGGAGGAGGGACACACACACACACACACACACACACACACACACACACCCCTCCCAGGGCAGAGTGTGCCAAGTGTGAGAATCCACATCCCCAGGGCCCCTGAGGCAGACAGGCCTCAGGAAGGAGTGGATGGGAGAGGGCATAGGGCTGGGCAGGAGAGGCATAGGAAGGAGCCAGGGGGATGGGGTCCCAGGAGTGGACCCAGCTTCTCTGGGGGCTGGGTAAGCATGCCAGGAAGGATTTGTATTGTGGGCTGAATTGTGTCCCTTCCAAAACAGGGGTTGGAATCCTGGTCCTGACTCCAGGGAACGCAATCCTATTTGAGAGCGGGGTTTTCTCTGTGAAAATGAGGTCCTGCCACTCACTGGTGGGATCCAACTGGTTCCCGCACTGTTTCGGCAGAACCCACACCTAGTTCTTCCTTGCGTTCCGGGGACCGGTTGTAATTTGGCCCAACCGCCCAGTGTGGAAGTCACAAATTCAAATTCACTTCCTTACTCTGTGAGCGCGTGTCTGTGTATAACAGAGTCATCTAGGGGCCTGTACTCATGCTCACGCCGACCACGGGCGTGAAAAACGAGGTGGACCCATGCTCCTAATAAAAGTGAGGGAGCCAGGACCCATCCCAAGACCATGTGCAGCGTCTTAAAGTGCAATTGCTATTTTGGGGGATCAGGTGTTTTTAACATATTTTTTTCATTGCTATTTTAAAACTTCTTTCTAACGTAATCTAGTTCTCTTTTGTTGTTCCGATTTAAGTGATAACTACCATTTGGTGTATCTTTTTTCTAATGCTTGCAATGGTCCTTAGGACAGAGAACCACTGCTAAAATGAGTGAATCCCATCCCTGCTGTGAGGGCAGGTGGGTCCTAAGCATCATCATTCTGATAAAAAGCAGAGCAGGCACCAGACAGCTCGGGAGACAGGACAAGGGTCCCCTGGGAACCAAGGACCTCCATGACCTTCCCCTGGGCCAACAGAGAGGAGAGGGCCCTCCCTGAGAGCTGGCGCCTGGAGTCGGCCTTGCAGCCTCCTGGCCTGGGAGAGAGTGGTGCCAGCTTTGGGCACTGCCCCTCTGTGGGCGGAAAAAGACACCTTGCTTCTGGCCTTGACTGGTGTCCAGGGAGGGCACGCTCAGAGCAAGATGGCCACCTGCGGGAGGAGGGAGCGGTCTTACTTTTCTTGTGGCTGTAGAACTTGTCATCGGAACCATCCTTGGACTTCTTAATGATCAGTTTCCCAGACTCCACGTCTACCTTGAGCTGCACTTTCTGAGGAATCCCCAAAGACTCGGACTTCACCTGCAGGGAGGAGCCACGGTGTCGGGCTGGTTTCTGACAGAGTTTTGGCCGGAGCCCTGTGTCCGTCCTCCATGCTGGGCGGTCCTGGGTGGTTGTGCCCCTGGAGTCTGGGCAGGGAGCCCTGGGATGCTATTTCCCAGCGTCCCCTGGGTGAGGGCCACACGTCCACATACCCATGACATCTCTGCAAGCCATACAGGCAGCAGGAGCCTGGCTTGTCCGTGGCGTGCCCCGTGGCTTTGGTGGAGGAAAGATGAAATGATGGGAGGATGCTCACCCACCGACCCGCTGGGCAACACTCATGTCTCTGATGTGCTGGCTGCTCCCGAGTGATGCTAACCGGAGACCTGACGGCCTCGGCTGGCTCCCGGGACACGCTGACTCAGGATAATTAGATGACTACAGAAGGAGTGCAGGTGAGCAGACAGGCTTGGAAAACGGGAATGTGCCTTAAGAGGGAATGATTGGGAGCCCGAGGAGACTCTGGGGGACAAGGGGCTGGCATCTCGTGTGTGTGTGTGTGTGTGTGTGTGTGTACAGGGACCAGGGCGGGCCTGTGAGACCGTGTGTGTGTGTGTGTGTGTGTGTGTACAGGGACCAGGGCGGGCCTGTGAGACCCTGTGTGTGTGTGTGTGTGTGTGTGTGTGTGTGTACAGGGACCAGGGCGGGCCTGTGAGACCCTGTGTGTGTGTACAGGGACCAGGGCGGGCCTGTGAGACCCTGTGTGTGTGTGTGTGTGTGCATACAGGGACCAAGGCGGGCCTGTGAGACTGTGTGTGTGTGTGTATGTGTGTACAGGGACCAAGGTGGACCTGTGAGACCCTATGTGTGTGTGCGTGTATGTGTGTACAGGGACCAGGATGGGCCTGTGAGACCGTGTGTGTGTGTGTGTGCATACAGGGACCAAGGCGGGCCTGTGAGACTGTGTGTGTGTGTGTGTGTGCATACAGGGACCAAGGCGGGCCTGTGAGACCCTATGTGTGTGTGCGTGTGTGTGTGTGTACAGGGACCAGGATGGGCCTGTGAGACCGTGTGTGTGTGTGTGTGTGTGTGTATACAGGGACCAGGGCGGGCCTGTGAGACCCTATGTGTGTGTGTGTGATGTGTGTACAGGGACCAAGGGGGGGGCCTGTGAGACCGTGTGTGTGTGTGTGTATGTACAGGGACCAAGGCAGGCCTGTGAGACCATGTGTGTGTGTGTGTGTGTGTGTGTGTGTGTGTACAGGGACCAGGGTGGGCCTGTGAGACCGTGTGTGTGTGTGTGTGTACAGGGACCAGGATGGGCCTGTGAGACCGTGTGTGTGTGTGTGTGTGTGTGTGTGTGTATACAGGGACCAGGGCGGGCCTGTGAGACCCTATGTGTGTGTGTGTGATGTGTGTACAGGGACCAAGGGGGGGGCCTGTGAGACCGTGTGTGTGTGTGTGTGTGTGTGTGTACAGGGACCAAGGCAGGCCTGTGAGACCCTGTGTGTGTGTGCGTGTGTGTGTGTGTACAGGGACCAAGGCAGGCCTGTGAGACCCTGTGTGTGTGTGTACAGGGACCAGGGTGGGCCTGTGAGACCGTGTGTGTGTGTGTGTGTGTGTGTGTGTGTGTGTGTGTACAGGGACCAGGGTGGGCCTGTGAGACCCTGTAAGCACGTTCCTCGCACACAGTGACCCTCGTCTTGAGAAGAACAAAGTGACCAGGGATTGGGTCTTTCATGGACTCAGCGGGGACCTCCGTCCCAACACCAAGTCATGTTCACCACGAGGCGTTTATGACCACTGAGCTCAGCCGCCTAGTTCCCGGCCCTTTTCATAGCCAGAAATTCTCCTTCCCCTGGGGCCAGACATCAGGTCCCCCCACCCCACCCCCACAACCGTGGGGCACAGCCCAGGGCTCCACTGACCTCGAAGGTGACGGGAGGGATGAGGGAGCGTCGGTGGGGCGTCTCTGTGCCCTCATGCAGCAGGGCCTTGACCTGTGGGCACAAGCACACAGGGACCAAGGGTCAAAGGGCAGCTCAGGGCCCGCACACCTGGGCGTTCTCTGAGCGAGCAGGGACCCAAAGGAGACGCCCAGAGACACTGCCAGAGCCCCGTGGGTACCTTGTCTTCAATGGAAGACAACAGGCTAGTCAGCTGGCTGAGCTTGGCCACCATGTTGATGGGGTTGGCCTCACCGGGCACCTGGAGGAAGGAGGAGAGGACAGTGAGGGGCAGTAGCTCAATCTCCCAACAGCCACTGCTCCCAACACCCCCCTGGTGCAGACACGGAAGCCAAGGAAGTCAACAATTGTCTCAAATGGCCATGGCCCCAGCCCATCTCTAGTTCTTCCTCCGAATGTGCTGTCCCCCGCTGATTTCCCCAAGCGCTAGCCCCACCCTTGATCATGACCTTTCCTCTCGCCTCTCTCTACCGCCCGCGCCTTCCATGTGTACGTCTAGAATGTCGTCGCCGCAGGTTTCCCAACCGACCCACCGCTCACTTGGCAGGAGAAAGCAAACACGAGGCAGTGCTCCCCGCAATTAAGAACGTTTGCTTTCTAGTCCAGCACCAGGGTCACACGTCGGTGCCCGCCCTTGCAGCCCGCCTGGATGGCTCCAGTGGAGGGGGTACCCTTCTCCCTGAGGGGGCGGGTTATCGTCCACTTTGGGAAGTGTTCTAAATCGCTTCCCACTGCTCAAAACTCATGCTCCAGGTCCCGCGCCAGTCAGACTGAGAACGTCCACCACGGGGTAGACAGCACGGTCCCGGTAAAGAGCCTCGTCTTCCTCCCTCGGAGCGGCTGGTGGTTTTGAACTGCTGACCTTGGGGTGGCCTCTGTGCCACCAGGGGTCCCGCGGCAGGGATGACAGTTCAGTCCCTTCCCCTGAGTGCTTCGGCTGCGCGAGACCCCGTCCATCATCCCCACGAGCCCCAGTCGCTATGCGGCCCCGAGCACGGGTTCTACCCGGAAAGGGCATCGGTCTGAGTGCCAAGAAAACCCTCTCTGCCACTCTGGCTCAACTGGCCCCCCAGTCACCCTTGGGACACCACCCTGCTTTACCGCCTATCGGTCACCGTCCAGGGCTCCCTAGGGTCTTCACGGCTGTGACCTTCCGGAAGCAGATGAACACCCCCCACGCCTCACCCCGGGGCTCTAGGTGACAGTGCCTTCTTCGTTTCTTTGTTCTCTGCTTGGACAGAGCTCCATGAGAAGTGGGCCAGCCTCCCGAGCTGTTTGGTGCCTAGGTCAGTGCCTGGCCAGCGAGGGCTGTTGGCACACTTGTTCAAGAAATCCGTGGGGCCCAGGAGCCGAAGTGACCAGTCCAGAGTCATCTGGCTAATAAGTGGCAGTGCTGGGCTTGAACTCCAAGCCTCCATCATTCATTCCCAGAACAAACTTCCACCAAGCACTCATTCTGCAGCGGATGTGCTCCAAGAGGTTGGAGAGGACACCACTCCTTCCTCCCAGAAGTAGGGCAAGAGCATCGGACAGACGTACAACTCCATTTGGCCACCAAGGACAAGGCTATGAAGGTGACCACCCACCAGGTGATGCACCTTTACCTCATCCTTTGTCTCAGAGATCAGCCAGCCCCGACTAGCTGATCCGACTTCAAGCTTTCTACCCTGTGGTGCACCAGCCCCACTGTCATGTCTGTGTCCACCCTGCTGGCTCCATCACCATTGTCGGCATCATCACCGTTGCCATGGCCACCGCTATCACCTCTATTGCCTGTCACCATCACCACTGCCCCCCACCTTCCTCATCACCCACCGCCACCGTCACCATCATCACAGGGCACAACTTCCATCACCACCTTCCCCGTCACCCCATCTTCTCCCCACCACCTTCCCCGTCTTCACCCCATCTTCTCCCCACCACCTTCCCCGTCACCCCATGTTCTCCCCACCACCTTCCCCGTCACCCCAGCACAGCTTGGTTAGCCTCTCTGGGCGTGTGTGCGCACTCTCCGGGGAGAGAGCTGGGGCGTATCCTCGTCCCAGACCAATGGCTCCACTCAGCAACCTCCTTCCTACTGTGAAGGTGTGGAAGGGCACCTTGCAAGGACCCGGTTTCCCTACAGCCTACAGCCGCGCCAGCCTCCGACTTCAGTGAGCAGCCTGTTCTGCTTATCTGAGGGGCGGGGAACAATTTCCCTCCCCTTGGGTGGTGCTGTGGGGCTTGGCTCTGGGCTGCTGACCTCAAGTTCAGCAGTGCAGCCCACCAGCCGCTCTGCAGAGGAAGATCGACGGTCACGGTGGCTAGGAGTTGGAGGGGACCCAATGGCAGTGGGCTTGGGTCAGGAGGTAAGGTTGACATTCTTCTGGCGTGTCTCTGCCACCCCAAGTTCCTCCTCTGGGACTGGCCTCCCCTGCTTTCAACACGGCGTCATCCTGACTTCTTGGCAGGAATCATTTTGCTTTGTTTCGACTGAACCTGCTGCCCCTTCCACCTGGAGCCTTGGCGCTCCACAGGCTGCCTTGGGGCACCTGGAATCTTCTCGAAAGTCCTGGGGCCCTGCTGCCCCAAGAAGTGTGGGGCCCCCACCTTCACCTTGCTCCTCCTGGGACAAGACCCACACCCACCCTCACTGCCCCTCTGAAACTTCCCAGGAGTGCAAAGTCTTGTCTTGCTTTTGCAGGTGGTTTCAAACAGCCGAACTTGCTGCTAACCGCAGCCCCCTGGCAGCCACTGCACCTCCAGGTTCCTAGTCCCTGGGGCAAGAGGTGGGTCCCAAAGAACAGAGCCTGAGGGAGCGGGTTCCTTTACTTTCAGAAGCTGGTGAGATGCAGGGGAATCCACAGGGGCTGGTGGGGGCATTTCCTTCCTTCTTCCACCCAAGTCCACGGCCGCCCTGGAGGGCAGAGGGCAGCTGCCCCTGAGGGTTTCCCAGGCTGCCGCATCTTCCAACCATGGACCTCGGAGTTGGTAGCTGGATGCTTGAGCCGTGACCCCCCCAGTGCTCCTTGCTGATGGTGGGGCCCAGCGAGAGAAGTGTCCTCCCAGGGAGCTTGGGGCTCAGTGGCTTTTCCCCCCAACCCCCCCATGTGTCACTGTCTAGTGGGGCACTGGCTGTGCCAGGCAGTGGCTGCCCGATTTGGGGCATCCCCACCCCCAACCCAGGGCCCTTACCTGAGCGCGTGGGCGAAGGCCAGGAGAAAGCTGCTGGTCGAACAGCCTCTGCAGAGTCTCCAGGGAAGGGAGGGTCCGAACGACCTCGCTAGGGGTGGGGGCAAAGGGAAGGACGAGGGTTAGCGGGTCCCTGTGGATGCTCCCGAGACAGCGAGGGGTCCAGGTGGAGATGAGGTAGCGCCTGGTCAGGTCCACGCAGCTGTCCTTCCCTCGGGAACAAGCCCGGGCAAACCCCAGGTCTCCCAGTGCCCTGCTGCCTCCAAGTATCCCCCCCAGGACCTTTGGGAAAATCCGAATCTCAGGCCCTGAAGCTGCTCCCTCTCCTCCCAGAGGGAGCACAAACTTCCGGTGGGTGCTTCTCGGAACCACGCCTCCCCCTCCATTAAAAATGCAAATGTCCCGGCCTCCTCCCACCAGATTAGATGGGTCTGGAGCCTGCATTTTAAAATGGGAGCCTCCTGCTGGTGGATGATGGGTGGGCAGCTAACCGACCGGCCCCATCTGAGCGAGAGAGTCAGCAGGGTGGGTCTTTGGCCCCTGTGGGCTGGGGATGATGGCTCCAATTCCTCCAGAGCTGGGGAGACAGAGCTCTGGTGGTGCTGTGGTTAAGCAATCGGCGGTCAAGGTGATTAAGGTTAAAGCCGTCAAGGTTGGGGGTTGAGGCTACACAGTGGCGCCTCCCAGGAGAGAAAGTCTTGGTGACCCACCAGTCTAGAGACTGTCACTAGGCGCCAAGGAGCCCACCCTGAAGCCCAGCAACCAGATGGGCAGCAGAAGGAAACACTGCCCGGTCCTGTGCCAGGCTCACAATGGTCCTCATGCCCGAGCCCATTGTTCCAGCCACTGCGTCCGTCTGTCCGTCTCATCTTCTTCATCGCTGCCCCCTCCACTGTACCAAGCCCGATGTCCTTCTCCAGAGACGGGTCTCTCCCAGCACCACGTCTAAAGAATGTGAGATGAGATCTTGCCATCTTTGCCTCAAGGGAAGTGGTCTCAACCCCTTTGGGGGTCGAAGGACCCTTTCACAGGGGTCGCCGATTCATAACAGTAGCAAAATGACAGGGATGAAGCAGCAACGAACAATATTTCATGGTTGAAGGGGCCGCGGCAAGAGGAAGGTTGAGAACCACTACTCTAGGGAGACGACCGTCTCGAAGCCCTATGTGGGGTGGGGGTGCCTAGGTGGTCACATGGGTGGCTGTGGGTGGGGATTGATTAGGTGGCGTCCAAGAACAGCCACCTCTGAGATGGAGAGTCTAAGGGGCTGATGTTCAAATACACTGACCTCCCCATCACTGGGATATTGATCCTTCCTTCCTCCTCTTTTCCAATTGTGCCCCCCCATGCCACCCCCCACAGTATTTTAAGCACGATGGGCAGACAACTGACTCTCTAATGTTCACTTATTACTTCATCAACGACTGTTCATGTTTTTACATCTTTGGCACTCCACTGGTTTCCAAACACTCTCCAGTCAATGTGCCAGAATCGATTGCTACATCTTTGGGACACTGGGAGAGCTTCGCTGTTGTAAACAAAGCTGCTCTGGGCAGTTTTGCTCCCATAGCTCCTCTCTTGTCAGCTGATTGACAGTCTTTGGACAGCCAGGGAGATTCTGGCGCCTGGAAAGCGTGGCTGGTCACGGCCCGCAGGAACAGTTCAGAACCAGCTCTTCCCCTTCGTCCACATTCTGTTATTTAATTTCTTTCTCCCTCCCCCCACCCGGTCTCTTTTCATGGATACAATATGGCATTTCAATATCCAGGAGTTGATTTGCATCTTTTCCATTTCTAATGGCCTCGGTGGCGGGTTGTCCATTGGGCTGTGATCAGGGCGGTTGGCAGTTCGAAACCACCAGCCACTCCGAGGGTGAAAGGTGAAAGGCGGAGCTTTCTACTCCCGTATAGTTACCGTCTGGGAACCCCCCCAGGGGTGGTTCACCCTGTCCCCCAAGTTGGCGCTGTGAGTTTGGTTGGTTGAATCCTAGAGTAGGGAGCCCTGGAGGCAGGATGGTTAAGACTAACTGAGAGGCCGGGGGTGCAGACCCACCCAGTGCTAGGTGGGAGAAAGAGCGGGGGACTTGCTCCCGGACAGGTGGCATCCTAGAAGCCGGTGTGGGACAGGTCTCCTCTGTCACACGGTCCCTGGAGCCCACACGACCTGGAGGCACCCAACAGCCACATGCCATTAAGTCTTTCTGACTTCATTGGTGATGCTGGGTTCCCTTTCTGAGCCATTCATGTCCTGTGTCCATTTTCTGCGGGGAATCTTGTTAGTATCCCCACAGGTGGCCCTAAGTCCTTGCATCTTGCCTTTCACCGCATCCGGGTGTGGTATATTTGTCCCCGGAGGTCATTTTCACTCCAAGTGGGCTTGGTCACATGAGGAAATCACTTGCTCTAGTTCCATCTTGGTAAATGCTTTTTCTGAACAGTGAGGGCAGCGGTTCTCAACCTGGGGGTCAAACAATCCTCTCACCCCTCTCACAGGGGTTGCCAAAGACCCTATTTCCGAGGGTCTTAAGAACCGAGACACCGCTCCTCTATCCGTCTCCAGGCGGGTCCGCTAACATGCAGCAGCTACGCCCACCTACGGGGGCACCACAACACGAGGAACTGTATTACGGGTGGCAGCACTCGGGAGGCTGAGAACCACTGAGTTAGGGTTTCAGTGACCGGAGAGGGCGCACGTGTTGACCGCGGGCTGCCGCACTGGGGCAGCTGCTCCTTCCACGGCCGTTTCTTGGTGGTCGGGGTCTCCTCCCTCTTGGTGAGCCTGCAGCGCATGGCCTGTGTTTCCTTGGGCCACGGATGCAGGGGGTGTCCTTCCGGCCCTTGTAGAACTCTGGAGCATCTCTGGCTGAGTCTGGTGGATGAGGGAGAGCTTGGACTCGCCACCTGTCCCTTTGGCGGCTGCCGCCGGGGGCGAGTCCACCCTCGGACCGTCCAGCTGTCTCCGCGGCTCTTCCCTCTTCCTGCCACGGCGGTGATTCCAAACCCTCGGCAGATCCTTGACTTGCACCGTTAGTACACACGGGCCTTTAGTTGCTTATTTTTAAACTGGTGTCTTGTTCATGCTCTTCCAAGCGACGGTGCGTATTTCAATGTTGCTGCTGCTGCTGCACGGTCAGCCATCTCTACTCCGCTCGGTGGCAACCCCCTTGTCTGGTGACATGAACTTGGGCCCAGGCCCGGACAAGCTGTACCAAAGCAGATTCGGGTCAGAGCTGTGACCCACAGGGATGCCACTCCAGGCCTTTCCTCCCACCCTGCCTGACGCCTGCTCAGCTTCACAGCAACACACAGGCCTCCACGGACAGACGGCTGGTCACCGTGCATGAGGGGGGATTCGAACCCTGGGCTTCCACGGGGCCACCAATGCCCTCCTCTTCTTTCAAAGTGATCGCTGATTAATTCCTTGTCTCACTGGGGAGTTACCATTTTCCGAACGGGTGGGGGGACTCAGCTCTTTTTCCTCTGCGTCACTCAGCGGTGGTCCCCTCCCTCACATGGTCCCCAAGCTTAGACCCACTTCTTGCATTCGGTGCCAGGTCCTGTCTGTCCCACCCCTTCAATGGAAGCTGTGCGGTCGGCAGCGTTTGTACGAGGCAATGCCACCTCGAAGCCTTTGAAACTCCTCCCAGCTCCGCTGTTGGATTGAGCCCACTGCCGCTGAATGTCTAGTGCCTCTCCCACCATCGAGTCTGTCCCGGCTCACAGCGACTACATGGGACAGGGCGGAATGGCCCCCGTGGGTTTCTGAGTCTGTGACACTTTATGGGAGCAGAGAGCCTCTTCTTTCTCCCTAAGAGTGGCTGGTGGTTTCGAACTGCTAACTCTCTGATTAACAGTCCAATGTTGGATCTGTGTGCCACCAGGGCTCCAGTCAGAGTGTGGTAGAGACATAATCTGGTGTCGACTTGCGGAGGGATAGAGCCTAGCCTGTCAATCAGGTCACAGCTTGATGACCTCACTTGGAGAAGCCACAGTGATAAATAGCTCACTGGAGGCCAGAGATGCACAGACTCTCTGCTTGACATGCCTGTTGACAAGCACATGGAGCCACGCTGGTCACAGCTGGGGGGAGCCATGTGGAGACCCATGCCACAGCTGAGATCCTTCCATCGCCGCCACCAGATCCATGAGACTTCCCATCCATGGCCTGTGTTCTTCCAGCATTTAGCATGATTTCATGGCTGCTTCAGTGTGAAGAGGAATTTATGGGCTGGTATCGGACACATGGGCTAATATTGGACTTACAGACTTGATCTGGACTGGGCTGGGATGTTTCTCAACACACTGTTGCTCTTGTATATGAAGCTCTTTCTTATGTACACACGAGAGTCCAGGAATTTGTTTTTCTTGTCTACCCAGATTAATACACGTAGTGACCCCTGAAAGACAGGAGAAATTCCCCATAGGGTGTCCAAGGCTGTGCATCTCTCTCTTAAACCCCCTCCCCCAGCACACAGGAAACTCCAGCAATCTCGCTTCAGTGGCTTTGTTTCGCCTTGAAGGAGACATGTGCACACGCTGTGTACATGAGCCCAGCGGCAGAGTAGGTTGCACACTGGGCTGCTAACGGAAGGATGTGTCCAAACCCACCAGCCAATGAGCCCGTCTCTGTTCATAAAGATGAATACTTGGAAACACTACCGAGCAGCTCTGTTCCGTCCTATAGAGTTGCCATGAGCCAGAATGGACTCAATGGCAATGAGGTGTTTTCCCTATCTATCTATCCATCCATCCATCCATCCATCTATCCTCTATCTATCTATCCATCCATCCCTTCAGCTACCCATCTGCCCACTCATCTATCTATCTATCCATCCACCCACCCCTCCATCTATCCTCTATCTATTTAGCCATCCCTCCAACTATCTATCATCCATCTGCCTATCTATCTATCTATCTATCTATCTATCTATCTATCTATCCATCCACCCATCCATCTATCATCTATCCATCCATACATACATCTATTATTTATCTATTCATCCATCCATCCATCCATCCATTCATCCATCTATCTATCATCTATCCATCTATCTATCCATCCATCCATGTATTTATGTATGTCTCTATCTAATCTCCTGATGATATGTATCCATATTCCGAGTATCACATTGCAACCACGATTCTCATGCAGCTTTCTGGAAGTCCCAGCCTTGCAAGGCATCCTAAGCCTGACGATGATCTCGGCTGTAAGGTGTGGGTGGCCACCTCCAGCCCCTGGACCTGGGAGCCTGGCTCAGATGAGGACACCCCCTAGTAAGCCCCCAAGAGACCATGGTCTGAAGACAGCCGCACGCAGGGGACAATGATGGTGCTTCCATGACGCCCAGGGCCGTGCCACACCAGGGAGTCAGTGCCAGGCTCTGTAGGGACAGTGACTGCTGGACCTTTCATTCACTGTGCAGCCGGGAGCTCACACCCATCAGCCAGCGGCCAACCCCTTCACCACCAATCAACCAACCAACCCACCAATCCATAGCCAAACTCACTACCGCCAAGTGGATGCCCGCACACAGCTTGCCTGGAAGGGTTCCGAGGCTGTCCATCTCCAGGGCAGCAGATACCTCACCTTTCTCCAGTGGAGCGACTGGAGGGTCTGAACAGTCGACCTTGTTGCTTAGTGCCTGCGTGATTAACCTCTGTGCACCCAGGGCACCTGTTTCTGAATCTGAGGTTTGGCATCGCCGTCCTTGGGAGTCCCAAGGGGGGCCCTGGGTGGGAGTAGGGGGTCTGGCTGGGGCGGGGGAGGCAGCACACGGCAGGCAGGCTTCCTGGGTGCTAGCTCTGCTCCGCCCATCAGCTGACATGGTGGCCACAGCGTTTAAACAGTCGCGTGACGGAGGAATTCCAGCTGAAAGAGCCCCATTGTCAAGCACAACTTCCTGGTCCTGCACATCTCCCTCGCAGTTCTTTCCCAAGATGTTGCTCTTTCCCGCCATGTAGCTAACCTTCCTATAATCCTGGGGCACGTGACTGCTTGCTCCCCCAGACAGCGCTGGTGGAAGTGTCAGGCAGACTCAGGAAGAACTAGCCTCATTGTTTGGAAAGGGATTTGTCATCTGGATCCTGGAAAGCTTGTCACCAGTTTTCGGGAACATCCCGGAAGGCAGACTGAGCTGAGACTCTGGGGGGAGCCAAGCCAAAGAGGCCCTGGTGGTCCCTGGCAGGACAGGCCCAGAGACAGCAGGAAGGGACTTGGGACCCCTCCCTGGTCCTTCCGGAGCCCTCACAGAAGGACTCGATCCCCGGCCCCCATTCCATGAGACCGCCCAGCCTCTATGCTGCACCTGTTTCTGAGCTCCCAATTCATTGAAATAAAACCTGACCGGCAAACTTGAGGAATGGTCGATTTGTCAAACTATGTGCTGAGTTCACCGAGGATGCACAACTATGGTTTTGAAAGCAGAAACGCGTCTTCTGCGTTGTCACTCAGCTAAGACTGAGGCATGGCGTCCGAGGAACTGAGGAGGGGCTCTTGAAAACACTATGAGTAGCAGAATTACATGGGCTGGAGAAACTGCACATGCGTGTGAAATTCTTTTTCCCCAACCCATAGCTCAAGCTTTCATATGGGATGGGCCTGTTCCGGTTCCTTAGGAAGCCCTTCAGATGCCTTTGCGCGTTACTTTCCATCTCTTCAAGCTTTAAGCAGGTGAAATAGCCTTTCGTTAATTTTTCAGATGGCAGACTGGCTGTAATCTTGCACGTTTAACAATTAAACTCTACTAAGGCATGAAATCAACGTGAAGGTGAACTGAAAATTGTACAGCCAAAAGAATCGGAAAGAAATCAGATTGTTATAACCAATTGGCCCTTCCAAACATTAGGGCTGGTGAATGGATCCACTTAAAATACTGACATCACCGGTCAGGTGGGGCTAGCCCTAGTGGCATAGTGGTTATGCCACAGATTGGGCCACTAACTGCAGGTCAGCAGTTCGAAACCACCAGAAGCTCTGAGGGAGAAAGATGGGACTTTCTACTGTCACAATCAGTTACAGTCTCAAAAGCTCAGAGGGGCAGTTCTACCTTATCCTACAGGGCGGCTACACGCCACTGTGGTCCTTACATCATCTGGTGTCCATTTTGGACTTGAGAGGATTCAGAGTGAAGGGGTGGAGTCTAGTCTGTCAATCAGATCATAGCCAATGAGGGCTCTGTGTGGGCATGGCCTTCTGAGAATGCTGGGAACTCCTATGCTTCCTCCTTGGAGACGGGAGAGACTCTCTCTCTGCTCACTCCCTGGGAGATGCTCTACTGACAAGACGCATGGCGCTACACCCTGGGAGCTGGAGAAGCCACATGGATCTACCCTGATGCAACCAGACCTCTGGAGCCGGAGAAGTCATGTAGAGACCCCTGTCAGCGCTGAGATGCTTACGATGCCATTGGATCCAGAAGACTTCCCACCCACTGGCCTGTGATCATCCTGCATTCGGTGTCAATGCATGTGTTTCGTGAGTCTGAAGAGGACTTTATGGATTGATATTGGACATATGGGCTAATGCTGGGACGTTTTCTCAATATTCAATTGCTCTTGTATCTAAACCTCTTTCTTACATACATATGAGTGTCTATGACTTTGTGTCTCTAGTCCACAGGACAAACACAGCCATCAATTCCTGGATGGCAGTGAGTTTACCACACAGGCAGAAAGCCAAGTGCTGTTGAGTGGACCGGACTCAGGGGACCCCACTCCAGCAAATTGCTGTCTCCAGCAACACACTGCCCACCCAGCACCACCCCCGGGGTTGACTGGTTGGGGACCCCACATTGCGATCCACAGGGCCTTTGCTGGCTGATTTTCAGGGCCTTCCTGGCAGTCTGCGTTCGTCTGGAAGCTCTGATGAGACCAGCTCGGCATCACAGCAAGATGCTAACATCCAGCCATAGGCGGGTAGTGACTGCACCTGAAGTAAGTCACTGCCCGGGAATCGAACGGGGCCTCCTACATGGCAGGCGAGAATTCTGTCGCTATGCCACCAGTGCCTCATTAGTGAATGCTAACCAGCCAGATGAGTATAGTCCGTTTCAACACCACCCTCCGCCCACCTCGGGAGGGTGAACATCCTCACGCCCACTCCCTGACCCAGAGCAGCCAGCTTCAGATCAACTTTGCCTTAAAAACAAAACAAACAGAACAAAGCCCACAGAGTCAGTTCAAAGACTGGAAAACAAAACAAATCCTCCCAACAGCCACAAAGACTTCTGAGCTCAGGCAGCGGCCCAATTATTCTGGCCACAGAGCATCTGGTTGGCCAGGCCAGCCCCAAGGTCACGCTAATGAGAAGGAGCTGTCGCCCTGGCTCTCTGCCACCCTGGGCCCCCGTGCCCTTACCCATAAAGCTCTTTGCACAGGAGCGTGGTCAGTTTCTTCAGGTGTGGGAGGCCGCCGCAGGAGCCTGTCTTCACAGACTCGCAGTCCAGGGCGAGCTGCGTCGTGAGGTACTCCTGGATGGCTTTCCGGTGCTCGTCGGGAAGTCTGAGGAGACACCAAGAATAACAGCAAAGCATTGCTTTAAAGCACACACGCACACCCCGGAAGAGGAGCGGGGGGCTGTCAAACGTACGACGGGAACAATTGTCCCGTGTTGACAATCAGCCCGAGATATCAAGTTTTCACATAGACATTATTTAGAATAAGGTCATGAAATACATAGGCAGTATTTCGGTAATATAGATGTGTGTGTGTATATATATAAAGTGAAGACTTATTAAATGTGTTTTGAAACAAAACACACGGAAAGACAAAACCAGCAGCAAGTGAAAGAGAAAGCGTGACCCTCTCATGACTGAATTGCTCTCTGCTTCGGATTTTTGGTTGGCACCATGGGTTCTCAGGAATGGAAGGCATGCTGAGGTCAAGGGGGAATTTTATTTTGAGGTCATATGGACTCTGATTATAATTATGTGGGATATGTATATCCCAATAGAGCTTTGGCTGCAAAGCTGGTGAGGTGAGGCTCCCTTCTTCAGATACACAGTTATACTCATCCCTCCACATTCTCCAACCGGGGAGAATCACCCCAAGAAACATGAGAGGCCAAAAATGTAGGTGGGAGATATATGTCCCATGGGTTACAAAAGGGCTCCTTTTAGCCACAAACACCAACAGTAGCAACAGCAGTCACTCATTGGCTCTTACTGCCGCCCAGTCAACGGGACTCACGGCGATTCTACTCCTGGTACCAGGACTGCTTCTAGAGAAATAAAATCATAAATATGGGCTTCTTCAATTGGCTCTCCAGCCTGATTAGTCTTAACACTAGTGATGCTACTTCAACGCCCCACTCCTGGTACTAGAATGTGTTAGACAGGTTCTCTAGAGAGACAAAACCAGATTGCTAATAATTTTATATAGATAGATAGATAACTCAAGAAATGAACTGTTAAAGTATATACAGATAGATAGATATATAATACAAGAAATTAACAGTTAAATTATAAAGCAGTACAAATGGCTCAGTGTAACTCACTCCCAAGAGAGAGTCGTGAGACACTGGCAGTCCTTCAAGTCTTGAGGGCCACCAGGTAGTCCTCTGTAGAAAGATCCAGGCTATCCCAGCACAGGCAGCCAACAGCAAGGCAGGTCACCAACTGTCAGTCCCCAACTCAAGAGATGTAAATTCCAATTGTGTGGTTTTAAAGGGACCTCAACTTACAGTGACACAGTCCACAGACTAGGGATCCCACAGGTAGTGTAGCCTCTAACTTGAGGCACAGAACAAGCAAGGCAGTCGCATGCTAGTCCGATGATCAAAGAGCGAGAGACAAGCAAGGCGAGGCTCACCGAGCCATTTATCTCTCTGCCCTTCAATTAATCCCACTTGTGTTTATCGGCCAGGCTGGCACAAGAAACTAACTACCTCCAGAGGAGACGAGCCCCTGTGGTCTCCAAGACTAACTGCTTATGGGAGCAGAAAGCCTGTCTGTCTGTCTCCCTTGGAGAAGCTCCTGGTGCTGAACTGCTGTCCTTGCAGTTAGCAGACCAGGGTGGAGTACCAGGTCAGAGCAAGATGAAGGTCCTCTGGAGTGACCCACACAGCCAGCCCAACCTGTTGGGGACTGCCGCGAGGAAGCGATACTGCCTGGGGTCTGGAAAAAGTTTGGCTTCACAGGAGATAATGCAGGCTCCAGTCCAGTAGAGCCCAACGCCTGTCCTCTCCATATGGAGAACTGGTTGTCCACAGCTAGGTGGTGACCTTTCAGAAGCAGATGGACAGGCCTGCTTCTGAGACATCTTCCAGTTCAGGTAGTAGGTGAGAGGTTAGCCGCTGATGCCACCCAGGGACCTGCGTCCTACCTTACCCACCTGCAGACAGGCCCGAGGGCTGGGAGGATGACCCAGGCTAGATGTGGCAAATGGGAACTCAGAGTTCATTGCCAATGGCCACCTGGAGAGGCCCCTAGGTGGCACGAGCAATTTGTACTCATCTCCTAAAGCTCGGCAGTTCAAGCCCTCCCAGGGCCAGCACGCCGGGAAGCCCTGGCTTCTGCAAAGATGACAGCTTTGGAAGCTCTGTGGATCGGGTCCCCGCGAGCCAGAATGAACTAGGTAGTAAAGGGTCTGGTTTTTCGGTTGGCTACTTGGAGCACCCTGAGCGGCTCCTTGGGAGAAAACGGCGGCTTTCTTCTTCTGTAAAGCGTGACCGTCTCAGAAACCCACAGGGCCAGGTCGATCCTGTCCTACAAGGTCACTGTGAGTCAGCATCGACTGGCGTGAGTTTGGCTTTGGTTCATTGGGAATCTGAAGGGGCCAAGACGCACTGCGTTCCCACACTGACCCATGGAGCCCACCTGGGGCTGGCCATGTTGGCCCACCTCTGGCCTCCATTTCCAGCACCCTGGTGCTCCAGGTCACTCTGAATTCTTCACTCTCATAAAGACAAATAATAACAGCAAATATGTACCAGGCGTCATGGTAAACACGTCATGTGCATCTTCCACCCACTCTTCAAACCAGCTCTAGGAGGCTGATTTTATTACTGCCCTGACTGCACACAGAAGGAGCCCTGGGCTGTCGTAGATTCCCGACTGGGTTGCCCATGAGGTCAGCAGTTTGAAACCACCAGCCACTCCAAGGGAGAAAGAGGAGGCTTTTTGCTCCCATAAAGCTGTCGTGTCTCAGAGACCTAGGGAGCAGCTCTTTGGATCTTAGCTAACAAAATCGGATGGGAGCAGGGCGGGGGTCCTAATAGCGAGAGAGGAACAGATGTAGAAGCCACCCTTTGCAGGCGGAAGGTGGACGGGAAGACAGGGGATGCTCCACTAACAGCACAGGGACACCAGGGACGCTGGCAGCCGCCAGGAAGGAGAGCTGCCTGCAACGGTCCCCAGAGAGAGTCAACTCGCCTGACACCCAGCTTCCAGAACTGGGAGAAATAAATTTCTGTCCCCGAAGCCACCCCGCTTTGCGGTATATTTTGATGCTATCTGGAGAGGTCAAGCGGCGGAGGGTCAGCGGAAAAAAAAAAAAAGCAAGACTGTCAACAAGGTGGACTGACCCACGGGGCTCAGGCATACAGACGATGGCTGGGAGGGCGCAGGGCCGGCAGGACTTCCTTCATTGGACCGACTGACTCCATGGCCCCTGCCATCACCTCTCTCGGGGACAAAGGCGCCGCAAAGGCAAAACACTTAGACAGCTTCGATTGGACCGCGTGCCCAAGCGACAGTGGCGATGAATGACATATTCAAGACACACGCACCCCAGGCCGTGTGCAGAGAACACAGCCCACTGAGCTACAGGGATTTGCAAAAACTCCAGGCATCTTAGCAACCCAGGGAGCTTCCGGGGTGCCTTCAGGAACTCTTGTCTGCACCCTGCCACGCCAAGAGTCGCACGCAGCTCTGCCTCCCCATAAGGGACCTTTGGGGTTGGAGACGCGGCTTCAGGACTGTCCATAAACATTCCTCTTCCTGTGGGTCCTCCTCTCACCAAACAAACAAACAAACAAACAGAACCAGAATGTGTCCTGTGTGTGTTTAAATTCTTCACCATGACAACGACTGTCCATCATCCAGTCGGCGCGCGTCTGGCGGCTGCCCGTTCTGTGTGGGGCACCGTGCTAGAGATTGGGGATACACACGCAGCTCCTGGGGCTTCAGACCCTGTTAGGGCTGATCTGATATGTGAGAGCCAGCACCCCCCTCAGGACATGCCCCTTGCTATGGAGGGAACTGTGTTGCCCCCTAAATATGGGTTGGAAATCCTTGTCCCTAAACTGGTGGTTGTCACCCACTTGGGGATGGTTTTTTTTGAGGGGGGGGATGGTTAATGAGGCAGGTTCAGAGTATGGTGTGTCCTGAGCCCAGCTCTTTTAAAAAAAACATTTTTTAGGGGGGATAGACTTCACTTATCATTCAATCTAATGGTTCCATTGCATTAAGATGCTCTGGGCAAGCATCACCGCAGTCAATTTCAGAGCATTTTCTTCTTGAACTCACTGTGGTGAACCCCGCTCCCACCCCCGTCTTCTCCCGCCATGCCCAGAGGCAGTAGTCAATCCCATCCACCTAGCCTGGGCTTTGCTGATAGGAAATGGTACAAAACACGAACAGGAAGCGAACGAACAACCGAGCAATGACAACGGCTGGACCGAACATAGAAAGAGCTCATTTAAAAAGAAAGCGTAATCTATTTAAAGACTGAAGCAGCTTTAAAATGAGGAAATCTAGTGACCAGGTGTTGCCTGTTAACCAACCCCATCTGCCATCGTCGACTCTGCGTGCTCTCGGAGAGCACGGCTAGTCACGTGCCGGGAGTACAGCCAGAACGATTTGCTGGAGACAATCCACACTGGGGAGCCTGCAAATAGACTTTGGACTTCCACGGCCATCCCTATCCTCCTGCAAACCGGGTGTCCAAAGTTAAGCTCTGATACCGCCCCCGCTTCCAGATTTGGATTTTGTTATTCACGATCCTTGGATCACCCAGGCAGGCTGGTGTGCTTCTTCCACGTAGAGTTGATGCCTCATTTCGACAGCTGTTGGCTTTAAGAGAAGCATTTAAGACCCCAGATGCTCTTCTTTCTGATAGCCGGGCCCCCTCGAGTTCCTTCACCACACTTGGCTATAAACTCCGTGCCTTCAGCGATCCCTTCGTGGTGCGGGCATGGAGCAGGGTCAGGTCCCGAGAGCCGATGGTTCTCAGATTGTGAGCCCACTTCTCTTGAAATGTAAAAATAGCCGAGGAAGCTGGCAGAGATGGGGGAGGATAGAAGCCAAGCCACGTGAGACACCCAAGGAGCCAGGGAACGGAAGCTGGAAATAGCTGAGGACCTTCCTCCGGAGCCAGCGGAGAAAGACAGCCTCCCGTAGAGCCGGCACCCTGAATTCGGACCTGCGGCCTCCTGAACTGAGACCACTAGGTCTTTCTTCTGGGGTGCCTGGGTGGATATGAAACCCCCCACCTTCCCGTCTGCAGCTGAGCGTGATAAGAGTCAGAACCACCCAGGACCTCCCACCCATCCTTACACCATCGCACAAGCATTTGACTATCACAGGAGAGAATTTCGTCCTTAGTAACAGATACAAGAAGGCACTGGATTGGTTCTGGTGTCAAGACCTGGACCATGTGCTGTCGCTGCTGTGAGGGCCGGTCCAGTCCACGCTGAATCACAGCCACCCCGGGTGCCGCCTGCCCAGTCTTGGACCCGCCTCCTGAGTGTGGTGTCTGAGCCCACGGGTCGCAGCCTTTGAGCTGATCTGTCTCCTGGACGGTCTTACTCTTTTTCACTGACCCTCTGTTCTCCAAAGACTGGGCACTCTGATGACAAGGTCACAGGACACCTGTTCCACAGGGTTCCCGAGGATGGAAATCTTCACACATGCGGGCGGCCGCATTTGTCTCCTTGGGAGAGGAGGCTCGTGCAGCGGTTCTCAACCTGTGGGTCGCGACCCCTTTGGGGGTCGAACAACCCTTTCACAGGGGTCGCTCAATTTGTAACAATGAGAATACATCCTGCCGATCAGATAGTTACATGATGATTCATAACAGTAGCAAACTGACAGTGATGAAGTAGCCACGTAAAAAATGTTATGGTTGGGGGGCACCACCACATGAGGAACTGTATGAAAGGGCCGTGGCTTTAGGAAGGTGGAGAACCACCGGGCTAGTGGCTTTGAACTGCTGATCTTGTGGTTGGCAGCCCAGCCATGAGCCCTGTACACCACCGGGGCTCCGTACGCAGTTTGATCCGGCCAAGGTAACATGCAAGCACTCAGCTCCACTAAGCAGTACAACGGAAGTCTGTGGGGGATGGTTAAGCACTCAGTTGCCAACGGAGAGGTCGGTGGTTCGAATGTACTTAGAGGTGCCCCGGAAAGAGGCCTGGCAAGGAGACCAATCTCTGGAGAAGGACGTCATGGTCAGTCAAGCAGAGGGGCAGCGAGAAGGAGGAAGACCCTCCGGGAGATGGGTGGACTCCGTGGAGGCCCCAATGGGCTCAAACATAGAACGATGTGAGCATGGTGCAGGATGGGGCGGAGTTTCCTTCTGTTGCTCGCAGGGTCGTTCGCTGTGGGTCAGCACCAACTCAATGGCTCAAGGACAAACCCTCGTGGGTGTCCCCATGGCTCCGGTTCATAGCAATCCTACAGAACAAGGTAGAACTGCCCCGTGGGCAGTTATCTCGGGAGCAGACAGCCCCATCTTTCTCCCAAGGAATCACCGGTAGGTTTGAACCACTGACCTTGAAGTTTGCAGCCTGTTGCTCCACCCACCACGCCACTAGGCTCACCTGAAAAGGAACGTACTGTGGGGCACGGCGTGGGCCACCGTGAGTGGGGAGGGATGCCGTGCCGGTGGCTTTGGTGGTGGATCGGTGAAGAGTGAAATGACTAAAGGACCGCGCTGTGGGCCACAGGTACCCTCCCTGTGGGTGGGGCGCCAGGGAGACTTACCCGCTGGTGTCCATGCCCTGCAGCCGCTGAAGTAAGGTCTCGGAGAGGCTCGGCCTGCTGCACTCGGGCACCCGCGGGCTCTCGCTCGAAAGAGGAACTTCCTTGGCCTCACAGGGCCCCGCAGATAAGGGGATGTTCCTCGGGGGCAGCTCGGGCGGAGACATGACGCATTCTGCCCGAGAGAACAGCATGGATCTTGTTTTTTTGGGAAGCTCCAGTTTCTCTGAGATTCACCCATCTACAGAGTGGATCTGAGGGCGGCCCGGGGAGTCGTGAGGGCACCCACTGGGGTTACCCATCTGTGAGGTGGCCACGCCCCCCGCCCCTGCTGTGGGAGTCCTGGGTGGCACAGGTGACTAAGCAAAGGGTGGTCAGGAGGTGCCTCGGAGGAAAGGCCTGGTGGTCTGCTTCCCCAAACCTGGCTAACTCTGTGTCTTCAACTGGTGAGAATGCGGGCACCGTGCCCATTACACAGATTCTCCATCTGTTAGGCTGGGAGGGGCGTGGGACCTTCCAGCAACCATGGTTCTTAGGGCCGCGCTACTTCCTACTCCCTGGCTGCACTCGGAGCCTCCTAGGGCTAAACACAGAGCCGTGCAACTGGTAGATAGGGCCCCTGGGGCGGGCTGGGGCCACAGGCAGGCCAGGGACAGGCCAGAAGGAGGGACACGAGGTCACCAGGTCCACCCAGATCCTCTCCTCCACTTTCTTCCCACCCCACCCCCACCCCCCAAGGTCCTCAGAGACAAAGCAGGAAGCAGGGGGCTGGAATAAGAAACAATTGACCTGAGCTCGGCCCCCCCCCTCTGAAGACCACCACAGGGAGCCCCTCTGGTCCACAGCCTCCTGTCCGAGCCCCTCCCACACCCAGGGACCAAGACACCCCTCGACACCATTCCCTCTGCCTGCGCCCAGAGGCTGCGGGAGCCTCCAGTGGAGCCAGGCCCCCCAGATGCTGGGCCTCGTTTTGGGAAGTGAAGCTGTGGTCATGAGACAGGGTTTCTCGTTGCAGCCCGTATGAAAGTGTCTTGGTGCCTTTGGCCGGCCAGCCCAGCCAGAGGGGTGGACAAGTGGGTCGTGGGAAGGGAGGCCGGTCAGTGTTTAGAAGACACTTATGGTGGTTCAGCCTAGAGTCAGGCTGGGAACCTTGGACTCTCGGCTCTGGCTACTCCTTCTGGGTCCCTGAGAACACCTCCTGATGGGGACAGGGGTCTGGAGGGACATGCCCCTCTCTACCCCGGGGTTGTGGGGGTGGGAAAGGGGGGCCCTTTCAGCCTCTGGGAACCATGGTTCTTTCTGAAACATGATCTGGTCCTCTGTTCTCCCTCCCTCCGTGGTCTTGCTCCAGCCCCCATGGTGGCCAGGCTGCCGCCAGAGGCTGCCTGCTGACCAGGAAACCAGGGACAGTGTGACCTGTAAGCGGGGGCCTCCAGAGGGTGGACAGAAGCATAGGGTGCTGTCAGAATTCCACCAAGGTTGGCAGTAGCTCAGGGCGAGGCCCTACGTCAGTGCTTCTGGACACCTCTCCTCTGGTGAGACCCTGTAGGGCAGGGCTGTCCTCTGTGCCACGCTTCAAGCTCTGCCATGAGCGTGAGGGGCACGACTCGGAATCTTGTCATCGGCCCCAGTGCACGGTGACCCCGTACACACTGGGAGGGGGCCACTGTGAGCCGTGGGATTCTCACTGGCTGCTTTCCAGAAGTAGGCTGCCAGGCCTTTCTTCCTAGTCTCCGAATGGTGGGCTATACCATCCCTCAGTGGGGGGGGGGCGGCGCCGGGCTCGTCCAGTGCAAAAGCAGTTACCTGCACTTTAGAGTGCTCGCCGGCTCTGGCTTGGAAAGTGTTTCATTGCCAGCGGGGCGCTGAGTACTTTGTTTTTATTTTTTTCTGAAAAGAGGGTGGTAGGCCAAGTAGGGAGCCTACTGTCATGTGGATCATGCATCAGGCTGCTCACCTCCAGGGCAGGAGTTGGAAACCACCAGCAGGCCCGCCATAGGAGAACGATGAGGGGCGGCCTCGGAGACCTGCAGACGCAGTTCTCACTCTGTCCTCTAGGGGGGCTATGGGTCAGCATTCTTTCGGTGGTGGTGAGTTTGAATTTATTTGAAAGGCCAAATAGCTTTGGGGATGCAGGGCCTAGAAGCTTCACTGAAACCTGCCCAGGGCCGCAACAGCCAGGGTGGCTGTGCCGGAGACTTGGTGGTGGGATTTGAACCCAGTGTCCTGCATGGAAGGCAAGGGCTCTACCATTGATCCACCGCTGCCGGCCTCTATAAGATACCAGGGGCTTTCTCCTGAGCAGTGAGCAACCTTATCCTCTCTCTGCACCTCTTTTCTCTCTCCGGGTTGGCCTTCGTGGTATGCACGGTTAAAAGAGCCAGCCTGATTCAAACATATGTTGTTTTCAGGCGCAACACATGGTTTTCCTGACATAAAGAAACGCCTTTATCACCTCCGCTCCCCCATGTCTCTGCAAGTCCCTTTGCCCGCGTCCTGCGGCCCCCGGCTAATGAGAACGATGATGGTGGGACTGTGCTGATGGGGTGCTTGCTGCTGACCGAGCTTTGGGCTCCATGGTCCCGGCTCGCGTGGTCCTCTTGGCAACCAGAGTCTCTCTTTGAGGGGGCAGCGGTGGTCCGGAGAGATTAAGCAGTGTGCCCAAGCTCACACAGCTGAAAAGCTGGGCTCTCTCGGCCCTCCGGGCTGTGTGCCCAGCCTGTCCTCAGTCACCCTCTCTGATCAGCAAACTCCCCGGCTGTCAAGCTGTGCGGTGAGAGGCACACCCAGGTGGTTCCCTGCGGGCAGGGGCCCCCTTGGCCTCCCCGCTCACCCGTGTCCTCGTCGGGCTCGTCCCCGGCGTCCTCCTCCTCCAGGGGCACCGGGTACTGCAGGTGCGTCACCAGGCCCATGTTCTCCTTCTTGTAGAACTCGATCAGCTGGTCCAGCCTGGCGAAGAAGCGCATGGGGACGCCCTCGGATGCCTGAGGAAGACACAGGGGCCTTTTCAGCGACGGCAATGTCACCCGACCACAGAGGCCATCTGCAGTGGACACGGACGTCGCTGCGGAAGTGGCCAGGTTTCCAAAATAGGCTCTGGGCCCCGACGTGGCTGTCTGGCCACCGGAGGCCCCCACACCCACCCCGTCTAACATGTAGTGGACAGAGGCTGACCAGAGAAGTCTCAGGGGCACCAACCGTCTTAAAGATCTTGCGTCTCGGGAGTTAAAAACCAAACGGACGATGCTTCCGTTGTATGAAAGCATTTTGTTTGAGAAGAGATTGATTTTCATGGTGGCAAAAATCAGACAATACACCCTCTGTCCCCCTGACAGAGAAGCCACGGTCAACCCCACGGGCCTGATACACCTGCTGTAGTGAAGAATATGTATATACACCGTATAGACTTGTGTATAAGCCGAGTTTTTTATGCACATTTTAAATTCTGTTTTGGTGGTACAATTAGGTGCCTCGGCTGATATCTGGGTTGGTTTATACTTGAGTATATATGGTATATATATATATATATATATATATTTGTCTGGAGTTTCTTCGTGTGCAGGTGCTTGGGGAGAGCAACTTCTATATTCCCCCTTCTCCCACAAAGAGCGCTTATTTTTAAACACAGGGGGGAAAAAGTCATTGTTTTGCTTTCAGTTTTAATTTCTTTCCTTTGCCTGTTTTTTTTTGCAAATTCATAGTCTAAATGGTACAGAAACAGCCCCTGGCTGGTTTGCCTCCCTCCTCGGGGCACAGGGGGCTGCTGGGGGTGGGGAGGTTCTGGGGGGCACTGGTGCATCTCCTCAAACGTGGCCCCACCAGAATACCTGGAATTCTGTAAGCAGAAGGCCCTGCCCACCCACCAAGGCCCCACCCACTCTGAGACCCAGCTCACCCCACCAAGGCCTCATCCCACCCAGGCTCCACCCCCTATGCCTCGCCCCCATCAGGGCCCTACCCTCTGAGGCCCTGTCAAGACATTGAAGTGCCACCCCATTGGATCCCTGACTCTACCAAGGCCATGCCCAGGCCCCACCCTGCCAAGGCCCCACCCCAGCAGAGACCATGTTGTCCGGTTGTGGTCCTGAGTTCCTGGCCTGGGCCTCCCCGGTGCAGATGTGTCTCTGAGGCAGCAGGCGGGGGCCTGCATCTTCTTCAGTGCTGCCCCTCCAGCTTCCGACATGATGTCTAAAGTCCTGCCCATAGCCCTGCCCAGTTCCCCGCTGGACTCTCCTGGAGGTCTCTTGTCTCTCACTGGCGGAGCAGGGTCCCAGGCACTCGGTGGACCGAGAGGTGCACAACAGGAAGTGGTATCCACCCGCCATTCTGAGCCCAGGGTCCGCTGTACTCGAGAGAGGGCCAGGCTGGTGGTAGGCAAAGGTGCCCCTTTGCGTGGGCCTTCGTTTGTCCTCTAGGAGCACAGGGTCCTTGGTCCCAACAGACATGTGGCTGCAGTTTACCCCCGTCTCTGAACCAACACTCGTGCCGATGTTGCCAATGTTGCTGCTATGGTTGTGAGGAGCCATCGAGTCGGCTCCCACCCAGAGCGACCCCGGAACACTGCCCGGCCACGTGCCATCCTCACCATGGCCCCTATGTCTGAGCCCGTAGGGGCAGCCACCATGTCGGTCCATCTTGTTGACGGCCTTCCTCTTTTTTGCCGCCCCCCCCCCCACTTTACCCAGCATGATGGCCTTGACCACCACGCAATATAAAACATGTTAAGAAGATGTCCTCTCCGGCAACTGCAGCCCTGCAGTACTGGCGATGGGGAAAGCGGACCAGACAGATAAGGTGGGGGCAAGGGACGCTCACCCAGATTGGTGAGCAGGCAGCACGTGGACCACGCCTGGGCCCACCCATGCTGTGATAGTTACATAATTTCATGCCAACTTGGTAAATGGGTGAAAGGATGGAGTCTGGCCTATCAATCAGGTCACAACCTGATGATGCCTTCTTGTGGGCGTGGACTTCTCATGAGGATTCTGGGAACTTCCTCTCTTTCTCCCTGGAAGACACACACACACACACACACACACACACACACACACACACTCTCTCTCTCTCTCTCTCTCTCTCTCTCTCTCTCTCTTCCTCTCTCTCTCTCTCTGCTTCACTTTCCTGCTGCTGAGACACTCAGAGAGCTGGAGGAGCCACGTGGAGACCTGCGCCAGCGCTGAGATACTTCCACTGCAACTGGGTCCACAAGACTGTCCACCACTGGCCTGTGATCATCCTGCATTTGGCATCATTGTACGGACTGTGTGATTCTGAAGAGGGCTTTATAGACTATTATTGGACTTACGGACTTGATCTGGACTGGGCTGGGATGTTTTCTCGATAGACAATTGCTCTTTGATACATAACTCTCTCTTACACACATCTCAGTGTCTCTGGATTTGTTTCTCGAGTCAAGCCGGCCTGACACATATGCCCAAGTTGACACTGACTGCTGCCAGCTTGGTTGGGATTGGTGTCAGTCTCCCTGGACACGTGGGAACAGGACCCTGCTTCCTTTTGGAAAAACCCCACCTGTTTTTGACTTTTCCAGGGGCCCCGGACACTCGAGGCCCCCCTCGGGCGTGCATCCCCTGTGCCAGCCGAGGCGTTACCTGCCTCGTTTCAGTGGAGAATGGTATCTTTGTACCATTCCGTAGATATTTACGTAAACAAATAGCCTACCTCGATGTATTCACATCTATACGTATCTATGGTCACACCTATGTATAATTTTTACTCTCTCTGAATGTAAGCCGAGGTGCAGGTTCACAGTCGTCAAGCGAGGACGGTGCACTAGAGGAGAGGTGCTCAGTTCTCTGGTGACTCGACTCTGGAGAGAAGACGTGAAGAGCGAACCGTTTCCAGAGATCCCAGAGATGAAGAACTGGGCACAGAGACCATGGTGACGGGATGAGAAGACACTGGGAGGAGGGGTGTACCAGAAACACGCTGAGGCGGGAAAAGAACACCCCAAAACTCAAATCACGTGCTAGCGCTTCCCGGAAGCTGCTGAAACAACAAGTTGGCCGGTTTGGGGGCGGGGGGTGGGGTGGGGTGATAGGTGTATGATCGTCACGCCCCTCCTTCCCCCTGGATCGGTGTTGGGAAAAGATCAAAGGAAAGGAGAGAAAGAAGATGGAAAGTCTTGGGAAGATCCCATGGAAAGAGAGCGTTCGCCCGAGGTCCCAATGTTACCCAGATCACCGTGGGGTCTTCTCTGTCACGGAGACGAAGGGCAAGGCAGGAGCGGAGGGAGGGATAAGCCTGAGAAGAAAAGCCGCTCCCAGGACCAGGGCCCCGCGGGCGCGAGGTGTTTTGGAATCTCGTCCCGAACTGGCTGGTGAGCCGATGAGGAAGCAGAGGATCCCCGCGACACACAGCAGGGAACCTGCGGTGACGAGGCTGAGGGGTCTGTGAAGGCGAAGGACATTCCAACACGTGTCGGTGGGGCAGTCTCGAAAGATTCAGCATGTGGTCTTCAGAACGGGATGAGGACAAATTAAGCGAAGCTTCCGGAGGCAGGGCAGAAAATGGGGAAAGACGTGGCTCGGAAAGAGGAAACCGAAGGGGAGGTGCAGGAACACGGAGTGGCGGACGGATGCTGTTCCCGTGGATGGAGATCTTTTCCCTGGGGGAGATCTGAATGGACGAGCAGAAGAATTCCGCAGGCTTGATTAACTTCGAGGTTGAGCAGCAAATGCAGTCAGCTCGCGCGAGTGGACAGGGTTTGCATTAATGCTTCACCTGGAATTCTTCCGCAGGGTCTGTGAGTTCGCGATGTGGGACTGTGGAGGGCTAGCGCTCTCCAAAAGAAGAGAAATGTTCTCCCACGCTTTGCCCCCTCTCCCGGCTTTGCCTTCATCTCCCTGCGGGCTCAGGGTAGTTTGTGGCAAATCAAAATGTAAGGGTCAATTTTGGGAAACAACTGATAGCTGTAACCTTCCGTCCAGTCAAGTCAGAAGTGTGACGCTTTTCCAACTGTGGGTTTTCGTGGGGTGTGTGCCATTACCAGGAACGAGGTAACTCTAAATCTAAGACATCTTTTATCAAAGTAAACACACTAATAAAGAGGAGTGGTTTCACCTTTCTGAAAGACGTGTGGAAGAAAGGCCTGGAGACCTTCCAGCGAGATAACAGACAACAAATCCCTGGGTAGCTAACCCAGTTCTGCTGGTTACACACAAGGTCGCCATGACAACAGGCTTTGGGCTTGGTGGAGGGGTGTGTCAGGGCTAATCCGCCCCTTAGCTCCGCCCAGGGAGGGCAACGAAGCTGTTGACCAGCAGCACACCCTGGGGACCTTTCAAGATAAGACCACGATGGGTAGTGTGGTCTAGGCATCCACCTGCTTCTCTGGCTGGGGGAGAGGGCAGGGACAGGTGCAGAGGACCAGGCATTGATGTTAAAGGAGCTTCTCTGCAGGTTCACCTGGAGAGGCACATATCAACAGGTGGGTGAGCCGGGTGGGGCCTTTGGCCGGCATGCTGGCTGCTGGTGGGTGGGAAAATCTAGTATGTGGTTGCACACTGGGCTGTGAAGCTCAAGTCCAGCAGTTCAAAACCACCAGCTGCTCCGAGGGAGAAAGACAGGCTTTCCATTTCATAAAGAGTTACAGCCTTGGGGGGCCGGCCCCAATCCCAACTACGTGGACACCTCCAAGAAGAACTCACTTCAGAGGACAGCACTGAAGCTAGTGTGGGGAGAGGGCTACGTCTGATGAGAGCACACGAGAGCAAACAAAGAGGGAAGGAGAGAGTGGAGCACATCCTGGCCCACCAAGCCCCGAGGACAATATCCCGGCTCAGAGCAGTCAATGCACAGAGAGGACCATGGGGCGGGGCCCACCAGGAGACCTGACGTCTCCCACTGACCCACAGGAGGGATAACACTGGAGGCACAGTGCGGGAATTATGCCGGGCCTGACCCACGCCGTGTGAAACGCCAAGGGTGTTCAACAGAACAGCAAGAACAAAGCAATGAAGTCCCCGGGGAACACCAAAAATAAGACTTTGGGGCCAGGGTGTGGCACCTCATCAGACTGGAAAACACTTTTAAAGGTCAACAAACAGACCTTGAACTGTTTATAGGCTTTTCTACATTTTGTTGTTTTGTTTTCTTTTGCTCTGTCTTGTTTGTGTGCTTATTATTGTCTCTGCATGTCTATCTAGATAAGATAGAGGGGATAAACAATTTGGAGGAGAAAATAACTGGTTGGGGTTGGGGGAGGGGAATGGGAGAGGGAAAGGTGGGGGAAAGGAAGTGGTGTTAACAAACCCAAGGGCAAGGGTACAACAAGTGATCCAAAATTGATGGCAAGGAGGGTGTAGGAGGCCTGGTAGGGCTTGATCAAGGGCAATGTAACCAAGAGGAATTACTGAAACCTGAATGAAGACTGAACATGATAGTGGGACAAGAGGAAAGCTAAAGGAAATAGAGGGAAGAACTAGGAGGCAAAGGGCATTTATAGAGGTTTAAATATAGGCATTCACATATGTAAATATATTTATATATAACAATAGGGACATAGATCTACATACATATATTTATAGATTTAGTATTAAGGTAGCAGATGGACATTGGGCGTCTGTCTACTCAAGTACTCCCTCAATGCAAGAACACTTTGTTCTAATAACCTGGCTTTCCATGATGCTCACCTTCCTGACACAATCGCTGAAGACAAAGTGGGTGCATAAGCAAATGTGGTGAAGAAAGCTGATGGTGCCCTGCTATCAAAAGATACAGAGTCTGGGGTCTTAAAGGTTTAAAGATAAACCAGGGGTCATCTGAGAAGCAACAAAGTCCACATGGAAGAAGCACACCAGCCTGTGTGATCATGAGGTGCCAAAGAGATCAGGTATAAGGCATCAAAGACCCAGAACAAAAAATTGTATAATTGCAAATGAGGGAGAGGTTGGAGTGGAGACCCAAAGCCCATCTGTAGGCAAATGGACATTCCCTTATGGAAGAGTCACAAGGAAGAGACGAGCCAGTCAGGGTGCAGGATAGCACCAATGAAACATACAACTTTCCTCTAGTTCTTTAATGCTGCCCCCCCCCACTATCATGACCCCAATTCTACCTTACAAATCTGGCTGGACCAGAGCATGTACACAGGGAATCCAGGACAGATAAACCCCTCAGGACCAATAATGAGAGTAGAGATACCAGGAGGGTAAAGGGAAGGTGGGGTAGAAAGGGGAAACCGATCACAAGGATCTACATATAATCCTCTCCCAGGGGGACAGACAACAGAAAAGTGGGTGAAGGGAGACATCAGTCAGTGTGAGACATGAAAAAATAATTTATAGATTATCAAGCGTTCATGAGGGAGGGGAAAAATGAGGAGCTGATACCGACTCAAGTAGAAAGAAGCTGTTTTGAGAATGATGATGGCAACAAATGTACAAATGTGCTTGACGCAATGGATGGATTGTGATAAGAGTTGTACGAGCCCCCAATAAAACGATTTTTAAAAATTTAAAAAGGAGTTACAGCCTTGGGAACCCACAGGGGCAGTTCCACGCTGTCTTGTCGGTCACTATAAGCAGGCACCAGCTAGACGGCAGTGAGCTTGGACTTTCCACGGGCCTGTCCCTCCGTGGGGTTCAGAACCCCGTGTCTGGGTCTAGGTCAGCGTCTCGTGTGTGTCTGGGGGAGTTGCAGTGCTAGAAGGAGCTCTGAAGCACAACGGAGGTGCAGTGGAGACAGAGGGCTGGCATGCTGGGGTCCCCCTCTCCCCTCGCAGGGTCTGGCCATCACTGCTCCCCTTTCTGGTCCCACGATCCTCTCAGGAGCTGGGAGAGCTCCCAAGTCTGGTGGGCACCGGCGCTGGTGGTAGTGGGACCCCCTGTCGTGCATCCAGCCAGCTGGTGGGCGTCTGCTGTCACCTGTCCCAGTCAGCTCCACTTTCTGAGTTTCCACTCCGTGGTGTTCCTTGCACCTGGTTCTGGGCAGGGTTCCCAGAACCACTTGGCACCGTTCTGATCCCAGCCAGTATCCACACTCCCTTCCAAAGCCGCTCTCCCTGGGTCTCAGCCCATCCCAGAACTGATGGGACCCCCATTCATCACCACCCACCTCTCCCCTCCTCAGTCCCAGCTGCCTGTCACTTCGCCTCCCAGCCTGGCTTCCTGCACCCCACCCGGGCCCTGCCCTCTGGGAAGCCCCTAAAACAAGTGAGTTCAATGCCTGGGAGCTGCGGCCAGGAAACACGCCCCCACCCCCCGCCCAATCTCAGCCTCTTGACTCCCCACTGTCTGCGTTGGGGAGCAAGTCCTTTGCCATCCTTCAGGACTCGAGGGTTTGGAGGGCTTTGAACCCCTCACACCAGAGATGCTGCAGGGATGTGCGGACTCAGTCTGGGGCCGTAGTGACACCGGCCACCCCCTCTGTGCTCTCGGTCACCAGGACCAGTGGCTGATGCCGGAGAGAGTTCGTTCTGTTTGTCTGTACCTGATGGAGCCCAGTGGGGGTGCGGGGGGGCGCGGCAGTGGTTACCTGTTCTGCTGCGATCTGCAAGCAGCCACCAGCCGGCTCCTTGGGAGAAAGATGGGGCTCTCTACTCCCGTAGAGTACAGTTTCAGAAACCCACAGAGGCAGCCCCCCCACCCCCCGGTCCTATAAGGTGGCTGTGAGTTGGCATCGATTCGATGGCAGGGCGTTGATTTTGTCTGTTGTTTCGTGTGGCGGCTGGAACTGCTTCTCTTTGGTGAGATGTGGAACGTTGATGATTTCTGGGGTCTCACAGGCCTGATGTCCCCAGCCCTGCACTGGAGGGAACACAGGCCTGGAATGGTCCCCCACACGGGACAATCCAGCACACTGGTGCCAGCATGTTTTAGGGAAGAGTGTTTAGAGGGAAGGACACATTTTGTTTGGCTAGGTTTCTGTTCTTTTTTCCTAGTTTACGAAAAAAGAAGCAAGGACTCCGGAGGACGAAACGACTCAAACGTGGTAAAAAGAAGTCGATTTTAAAAGATGGGTTTTGGGTGGCAAAGACGATACCTGAGTGAGTCTTCCATGATTAGGGGGGCTCTCTAAGCAGACGTGGTCAGTAGTAAGTCTGCGGTCATGGAGACGCCTTCATTCCCAGATGCAGGTAGACCTCACCTGGGCTTCGCAGGTATGGCTTTACCCCCCCTGCAAGCTGACGCTAGATCATGTCAGCTGGAGGGACCCACCTCCCAGGGTGAATGCCCTCTCACCATAGAGCAGGAGGGTGACTAGCTTTGCTGTCCTGCTAGAGTGCTTTGGAAAGCGGATTGTGGTTGATCGAGGTTAGGTTAAAATCGAACACCCTATTGTGTGCGCCCCCTTTAGACCCGTGTAAAATTTGTTTTAGTTTTTTAAGACTCCCTACTTTATTTCGATTGCGGTTTTCCTCTACGTTATTTTGCTATTGTTTCTAGGTTTCCTGTTTCTTCTGGCGTGTTCTTCAGCACGTGAAATCCAGGACAGGTCAGTATGTAGAGACAGTCATTGACTTAATGGGTTCGTGGTGTAAATGGGGAGCTGATAACAGCGAGCACAAGAAGAAACTGTTCTAAAATTGATCGTGGTGACGATCGTACAAACTCTCCTTGACACGATTGAGCTACTGACTGGTACGCCCCGTGGATTAACTAAAGCCAAGCTCACTGCAGCTGACTGATGGGGCCCCCGTGGGCCCCCGAGACTGTCACGGCTGACGGGAGTAGAAAGCCCAGGAGCTGCAGGTGGTCTCAAACTGCCGACCTTGCAGGTTTCGGCCCAACGTGTAACCACGGCACCACCAGGGCCCAACGTGTAACCACGGCACCACCAGGGCCCATACAGAAATGACCGGTTGTTGCATGGGGCCACTAGGGAGCAGCCATGAGGAGTGTTTACACCGGGAAATGGGCAGGCACGAAGAGGCAGAGCCTCGTTTTGGCGCCCAGAGAACGGAGGAGCAGATATTTATTTACTACAACAGGTGGGCCAGGGACATGATCCCTTTGGTTTCTAAAGATCCAGCTTCCCCTGTAAACTGGCCTTTCCTTCTGCAAGGTCCCAGCTGCTAGCAGGCAGCACTCCGTTGGGAACTCATGTGGTTGGCAAGAAGGCTCGTTGGGCCGAGATTCGTGGTTGATGAAGAGAAACACTTTGACACCTAAAGATGGAAGAGGCCCAGCTCCAAGCAGGAAGCAGCAGGCCGGCTTTACTGGGGGGTGTGTGGTGTGTGTGTGTGTGTGTGTGTGTGTGTGTGTGTGTGTGTGTGTGCGCTGGGGGGCATCGCTGGGAGGGAGACCAGCAAGGCTGGTCTCAAGGAGGCGGTTCCTCCGGGCCCCCTGTAGTGCTGCCCTCCCTCTCTGGGGGAGGGCCTCCAGTAGGTAACCAGGAGTAAGGGGCTACCTCACCCTGGGGAGGAACTGAAAGTCCCTGCTCGCACACTGGCTGCTCTGAGGAACTGATAGAAATCCCCCCTCCGCGGCCCCCTCCCCCCAACATCACGGGACCAGAGCCTGAGGCAGGGAGCCCAACCTAAAACCAAACCCAGGGCCCTCCAATCGGCTCATAGCCACTGCACAGGACAGAGCAGAACTGACCCCGGGGGTCTCTGAGACTGTGACCCCTTACAGAGGCCTCGTCTTTCTCCCACAGAGTGCCTGGTGGGGTTGAACCTCTGACCTCTCGGCGAGTACGAGCGCTTTCCCATAGCACTACCAGGGATTGTGCAAGGCAGGAAGGAGGCTGCCATGGTACCTGCTCTGGAAAACTGCAGGCCTCATCACAGGGCAGGAGGAAACGTCAGCCTCCTGAGTCCTGAAAACGGGGCAGGGGTGGGGGTGCAGGGGGGGGTTGCTTCTGTGTGCCTGCCAAGGAGCAGAACTGGGGCCCAGGGGTGGACGTTACCAGAAGGTGCCCTGCTCTATTTAAGGAACGAGTCAGACAGTCAGAACGGTCCTGAGATGGCCCGCTTGTGGTCGAGGAGCTTCCTGGAGTCTGGCCTCCACCACTCACCCCTGCGGGCCTCACAAAGAGGAAGCCCGCGTGGCCAGAGCTGGCTCCGGAAAGCCGCTGCTGACCACCTGGCTCTGCTTATCAGCTCCCACCCCTCTGTTGTCCCAGCCTGGGCCCTGTGGCCAGGGCCCCTCGTCTAGCACACCAGCTCCACTCCATCCCTCTGGACCCTCCTTCCAGAACCGAAGCAACCTCAGAAACAGCCCTGACTCAGAGCACCTGCTCCTGAGCTCAGGCCTCACACTTCGGACCCCGGGGATGCAAAGCAGATCAGAACACCCCTGGCCGGGAGAGAAGCTGTGTCGAAAGGAAGAGAGAAATCTGTCCCCTTTGCAGGCAGCAAGATCCTTTCCAAGAGAAGCCAAAGCAATGAGTTCAGATTTGAAGACAACAATTGAGATAAACAGCGAGATGCTTACGGGCTCTCCACCAGAGCGGTGTTTCCTGGAGACCAGCAAACCGCCACTTGGAAAGGTCACGGAAAAGAAGTATGGTACTGGGTTACGTGCCGGTTGCTAACCAGAAGGTCAGCAGTTCGGAACCACCAGCCTCTCTGTAGGAGAGAGGGGAGGTTGTCTGCTCCGGGACAGAGTTACGGTCTTGGGATCCCAGCGGGGAAGTTCTACCTGACCTATAGGGTCACTCTGTGTGGGAATGGATTCGGGGGCAATGAGTTTGGTTTGGGAATTATTTGCGAAAGTAGGTAACGTGCATCCTACCCAGTGGCTGGGCAGGTGTAAGAACTCTGTGGAGAAGACAGAAGAAAGCAGGACAGGTCTGAGCGAACCTGGCTAAGTGGAAAGAGAGGTCCTGGTTTCAATCAGGACTCGGTAACTCAAGGATATGAATTCTTGAAAGCCATCTACAAATTCAACATAATTTTGTCAAAATCCCAACCCGATTTTTTTTTTAAAGAAAGCTGAACAAGCTTATTACAAAATTTACCTGGAAGAGAAAAATGCACGACCAACACCAAGGAATAGAGAGAAGAACAATTCCTAGGAACGCAGTCTACTAGGTAGGAAAGCACATGACAAAGCCACGGTAATTAAAACCGCATGGCACTGGGTCGGGAAAAGATGGATAAAACCGTGGAACAGAATGTGTCTAGGTGCGGACTTGGCCTGCAATAAGGAGCATGTTGAGTCCGTTGAGTAAGAGAAGACCATTTAATAGATGAAGGGATTTTTAAAAGTTCACAGAAAAAAAATGGAATGACAAGCGAATGGATCCCCACCCCTCCGACACACACACACACACACACACACACACACACACAAATTGTTTGAAGTCCCTGACATGGTGTCAGCTATCCACTTGCCCTGTGGAGTTCAGTTCTCCTTGGACCCAAGGCGTCACCAAGAGCCACCCAGCATCAATGTCAGGATATCTTCTTTCAACCTCCTGAGGACACTTGTGTCCAGAGACAGACGCAGCCCCATCTGGGGCAGTGTTGGTTTGATTCCCCCGCACCAACAGTCACCCCAGCACCAGTCGGGACACAGTCTCGATGGCCGTCAGAGGGAGGATGGTTACCTGTACTTGAAATCACCATGCAGGCTGCATAGGGAAGAGAGTGAAATGCAGGAAGGCATACACAGTCAAACCCCATCTATAACACACAACCAAACCCACATATGTGGGCTGGCTCGCCTTCCTCTATCAATTCAACATGCTGGCAGTGGTCTGCTGCAGAGGAAAGGGGGGAGTGGATGGGGGGAGGGTCCGGGCAGTGTTCACTCTTTACTCTCCTTACTCCGATGCTGCATTTGCATTGGGCCGAGAAATAAAGCCAAACACGTGTGTATGCACGCACACACCACCCCCCCACGCTCCACCACCACAATAACCTCCCCAGGAAAAGGACAGAGAGAAAATGAGCACCAGTTGTAAGCAGACCCACTGTTCTCCCCAGTTCTGATTCTGCAGGTCCAGGGGCCCCCATTGTCTGATGAATTCCTAACAAGCTTCCAGGTGGTGCTGATGCTGCTGGGCCAGGGATCATGACCTGAGTAGCAAGATTCTAGAGCAGTGGTTCTCAACCTGTGGGCCACGACCCCTTTGGAGATTGAATGACCCTTTCACAGGGGTCGCCCAATTCCTAACAGTAGTGAAATGACAGTGATGAAGTAGCAACAAAAATAATATTATGGTGGGGGGGGGGGTCACCACAACATGAGGAACTGTCTGAAAGGGTCGCGGCAAAAACCACTGTCTTAGAGCACAGAGGTCCAACACAGGTATAATCTGAGTCTCATCTGTGATGGAAGACGTCCTAGCGACCTCATTAGAGAGCCCTGGAGGCACAGAAGGCTGCTCTCCAAACCAAAAGGTCAGCAGTTGGAAACCCCCAGCCGCTCCACAGGAGAAAGATGAGGCGGTCACTCCTGTCAGAAACCCACAGGGGCAGTTCTAGCCTGTCCTCCAGGGTCACTATGAGTCGACATTGACTCGGCGGCAGGGAGTTTGGTTGGTTCTTCTCGGTGCCTCATTAAAAAAAGTAAAACAAGGCAGGGGGCATATTTGGAATAATACATGTTACATGACCCAAGAAACCCCAATACTAGGCCCTCACAGTGTGACCACATAAAACGTCATTGTGCGCGGCGTTACATCCTTTTCTGCCTTGTGTGAAGTCCTCGAAATCTGGCGTGTATTTCATGCTTTATGTAAAACCCGACTGGGGAACCCTCCGTGGTTCCACGTGGGCCGTGGCTGTGGCACTGGCCAGGCCTGCAGGGTGGGCTCTAGAGGGGTGGGGGCCATGCACTGTTCCTCAGACCCCAGGGAGAGGGGCTTTGACAGAGAGACCCAGTTGGGGGTAGGCAGCAGGCAGGTGTTCAGAGGCACCCGAAGAGCAAGCTTTTTAGCCAAGGACAGTGCAGCCTGGAGCCACCTTTGACCAGGCAGTCGGAGACAGCCCAAGCTGGGACCCAGTCCCGGGCACCATAAGGACTTCCAATAATGGCCACCATACTATTCGTATCTACATGGTCTGTTCCTGGACCATTCCCAATCACGTTCTACAGGGAACCCCAGCACACTTAATATTGGGGATAGTCCCCCCAGCCCCCGGCTCAATGTTTCCTTCCAGGGGACTGGGGTGTGCTGGCAAAACCCAAGCGGGCTTTAAACTCAGATTCAAACTAAAAGGCAATCCACTGCCATCAAGTGGATGCCGACTCACAGCGACCCGACAGGTCAGGGTGAAACTGCCCCGTGGGCTTGCCAGACCGTGACTCCTGACAGGAGAAAGTTCTCTCTCCTTCCCAAGGCGCTCGCCTTGCAGTGAGCAGCCTGCCCTGAGCCCGGTGGTGCAGTGGTTACACAAAAGCAAACGCTACACTGCATCTTGGGTAATGGGCAGTGGCAGACACGGCTTTCATTGCTGGGGGCGGGAGGCAGGGGGCGGGGTGGGCACTGAGCAATTTTTAAAAAATCATTTTACTGGGGGCTCGTACAGCTCTTATCACAATCCAGACACACGTTCATTGTGTCAAGCACATTTGTCCACATCAGGCCATCATCATTCTCAAAACATGTTCTTTCTACTTGAGTGCTTGGTATCAGCGCCTCGTTTTTTTCCCCTCCCTCCCCCACATTCCCTCCCTCACGAACCCTTGATAATTTATAAATTATTATTATTTTTTCATGGCTCACATGGTCTGTCGTCTCCCTTCACCCCTTTTCTGTTGTCCATTCCCCAGGGAGGGGGTTATATGTAGATCCTTATAATCGGTTCCTTATTTCTCCCACACCTTCCCCTTACCCTCCTGGTATCTCTACTCTCATTATTGGTCCTGAGGGGTTCATCTGTCCTGGATTCCCTATGTTCCAAGTTCCTATCTGTACCAGTGTACATCCTCTGGTCTAGTCAGATTTGTAAGGTAGAACTGGGATCATGATATTGGGGGGGGGGGGAAGGAAGCATTAAAGAAGTAGAGGAAAGTTGTATGATTCATCGGTGCTGTACTGCACCCTGACCGGCCACTGAGCAATTTGTTGTTGTTGTTTAGAAAAGGGAGTGGTCGGCCAGAAACAGCTGAGAAACTACGCCCTAGCTGACTCGGCCTGATGCTGCCAGTCCCATGGTGCCAAGCGAGAAGGAAGTCTTGCAGACAGTCATTCAGATGCCAGGTCTGTGATGCATTCTGGGATTCGGCTTTAAAGAAGCACAGGCTCATTCTTTCCGGGGTTCTCCCCAGAAGGAAGGCCCGCTTCTTCGTCTGGGATCTTTATTTCTCTTTTAGACTCTCAAGTGGAACTTCCTCACTCTTACTACTTTGCTAAGCAAACAAGCGGAGACAGCAAATATCGATCCGCCGTTGTCGGAAGAGTCGGACAAGAGCCGTTGGCCTGTCCTGTCAGCCTCAGGCTTACAAAGGGGTGCAGGCGAGCAAAGAATCACTCCAAAGGCCACGTCCCCCGGAGCACTGTCTCTCTCCTTCCTGGGAGGTCACTGTCACCTTGGGGTTGGCATGATCACATCCACACTCCTCACAGGTCCCCAGGCGGCTCCAGTCCCCTGACAAGCTGACCCCTTCCTATTGTGCTGCAGAATAGAGGCCCGGTGACCTTCTTATATCATATGACCTCAGCTCTACCTTACAAATCTGGCTAGATCAGAGGATGTGCACTACTACAGATCAGACCCCAAAACACAGGGAATCCAGGACAGATGAACCCCTCAGGACCAATCAAGAGAACAGACTTACCCAGAGGGGAAGGGAGAGGTGGGGAGAAAGGGGGAACTGATCACAAGGATCGATATATAGCCCTTCCTAGGGGGATGGACAACAGAAAAAAGGGTGAAGGGAGACAGCGGTCAGTGTAAGACATGGGGAAATTAAAAAAAAAATTATCAAGGGTTCTTGAGGGAGGGAGGGCTGGGAAGGTGGGGAGATGAGCTGATATTAAGGGCTCAAGTAGAAAGAAAATGTTTTGAAAATGATGATGGCAACATATGTACAAATGTGCTTGACAGTGGATGTGTGGATGTACAGATTGTGATAAGAACTGTATGAGCCCCCAGTAAAATGATTTTTAAAAAAAGATCCCCGGCAAGAAAACCTCTGGGGCCCCGTCCTGCTCTGCCACAGAGGGGGTGTTTTGTCTGGCTTCCCCACTTAGTCAGCAGGAAGGGACCAGGGAGGGGGGGGACCGCACCTGGGCTCTGAGGAAGGGTCCCAGGGCACCAGCCCCCCCCCGCCCCCAACACTAGTCTGTCTCAAGAGGGAAGAGCCGGAAGGATGAGGGAGGGAGGGAGGGAGGGGGCAGGCTGTCTGGCATCTCCCACCCCCAGCATGAAAAAACGACCGCAAGCAATTCCGGAAGTGCTTTTTCTCACTCACTGTTTCCATTTCCTCTTTTCCCTCCCAGCCCAGCCAAGGTCTGTCCGAAGCTGCTTGGTCCCCTCCCCTCCCTGCCAGGGTCCAGCGGCACGTCTCTCTGGGACACAGTCTGGCTGTGGCAGCAGTCCCTCACTTGGGACCCAGGTGTCCTGAACACACAAACGCACTGCCATCCAGCCCCGTCTGACGCCTGGCGGACCTCGGCTCAGACTGCCCTGTGGGTTTCTGAGACTGTCACGCTTTACGGGAGTAAAGAGCCTCGTCTTTCTTCCTAGGAGCGGCTGGTGGTTAAGAACTGCTGACCTCGTGGTGAGCCGCCCAATGTGGAACCCGCTATGCCACCAGGCCGCCCACATAGTCCTGGCCGGAACAGCTCCTAGGGTGCCCTTGGCTGTAACCTATGGGCAATGGGGCCTGGTAGCACAGAGGGCCATCCGCGGGCTGCTTCCAGAAAGGTGGGAGGCTCCAGCCCACCAGCTTCCCTGCTTCCATAAGGATGCTCAACCTCAGAAACCCAGTTCTGCTCTGTCGGTTAGAGTCACTTGCCTCGAGTTGGAATCAATTCCTTCGCCTTGAGTTTGATTTAAAAAACAACAACAACAAAAACCCCTAACTAGCAGATGCGGTTCACCAGGCCTTTCTTATGTGGGGCCCGGAGGGGGTGGGATTGCCGGCACTAAATTCCTGAAGCTCATTGGAGAGGAAGATTTGTGTGTATTGTTATAGTCTGATGTCTCCGCTCCTGAGTGGTGCAGGTGCCGCCCCCCCCCACCATCTCCGTGGCCCCTTAGCAGAGGAGGTGTATTTTTATTCCTAATAACCCCTCCCCGAGGCGCTTCTTCCAGGTCTACTGTCCTTCCTGCGGTCAGACCCTCAGGGACCCAGCACGAGAAGTCAAAATGACAGCTGGCAGACAAGCTGGTGTCCCCAGGGCTGCAAGCCAGTCTCTGGGGACTCCAAGTGACCCTGCAGTTGGACCCCCCCCCCCCACACACACACACCAGCTCTGCTGCCCCCTTGTCCTAGGATGCAGAAGCAGATGATGAAATGCCCGACACTCCTACCGCCAGAGCCTTTGCAAATGTCCTTGAGTGAGGCCGGGTTTGGGCTGGGCTGAGCGGGGCACTGTGGGCTCCCTCTGCTTTCTCCGTGGTGAGAAGATGCATATTTAGAGTGAGCCAGCTGGACTCCCTTCCCACGATCCCAGTTCTGGGGGCAGCATCCCAAGCGCCCTGGCCAGCAGCCAGTGGGACATGTGTCTTTCTCCTCTCCCCCAGCCCCATCGCAGGGTGCCCTTGGCCTGATCAGGGGTGGTTGACCTTGTTCCAATGGCCTGATGGAATTGTTGGCCTTAGCATGACAGGGGTGGTGACCCTGACCTGATAGAGCTGTTGACCTTGGTCTTGCCAGCGTCTCAGAGCTGCTCACCTGCCTGAGTGACCTGGTGCTGTTGGCCTGACAGCAAGTCAGCAAGAACTTGGTGGTAGCAGCGTAGTCAAGCTGGTCTTCTTTTGGGGGCACCCTTCCTGGGGTATCTTGGTGGCCCTTGGCGGATCCTCCGTGGCGTGGACTGCTAAAGGTGGCTGGTGTATGGACTGCTTTTTGCCCTTTGGCTGTGGGTGTCTTTAAGCACCTCCCTCTGGACCTTCAAGGTCTCTGCCTTGGTCTAAAGCTGTAGGTGGGGCAGGAGTTTCCTTCTTTGCGTTCCCAGAGCTCCAGTCACAGAGTTTGTGGGAGCAGACCGCCTTTCTGAGGAGGCACCTGTAGGTGGGCTCACTCCTCCCAACTTTTGGTCAGCAGCTGGGTGCCTGCGCCCTTTGTACCATCCAAGATGAGATGACCGTGGGCTTCAACTCCAAAGACTGGTGTCCTTACGAAGAGAGGGGGATTTGGGTACCAAGGGCAGGAGGTCACACAGAGATGGTGGCAGCATTTGGAGTAACTGAGGTAGTTAGTTTATTGTGCCAAGCTGGCCAATAAACACACGTGGGGTTAATTGAAGGGAGGAGGGATAAATGGCTCGCAGAGCCTCACCTTTCTAGTTCTCCGTCTCTTTCTTTTGATGGCTGGACCAGGGTGAAACTTCCTTAGCCAGTTCCCTGTTTCAACTGACAAGGCTCACTTCCTGCAAGACATCCCTGAGGAGAAACCGCATGGACCTACCCCGATGCAGCCCTGGGTGCTGGAGCAGCTGTGTGGAGACCCCTGTCAGCGCTGAGATGCTCACACATTCACTGAGTCGGCTTTCCTCCTGCAGTCGGCTTCATTGCATGTGCTTTGTGAGATGGAGGAGGACTTTGTGGATTGGTGTTGGACATATGGGTTAATGTTGGACTTGTGGGCTTGGGCAGCACTGGGTTGGGATGTTTTCTTGATGTGCACTGAACCTTTTTATAAAACTCCCTCTTTGGATGTGCTTTATACAATTGATGTATGTATATGTATGGATGGTGATAAGAGTTGTATGAGTCCCTAATAAAATGTAAAAAAAGAAAAGAGGAGAAAAAAATGATTAGGGCAAAGACTGTACAGATGTGCTTTATACAATTGATGTATGTATATGTATGAACTGTGATAAGAATTGTATGAGCCCCAATAAAGTGTTAAAAAAAACAAAAAACTCCCTCTTATACAAAAGTTTCTGTGGATTTGTTCCTTTGAAGTACCCAGACTAACACAGTGATGCAGAGATAAGCCAATGAACGCTGAGGAAGCCAGTAACCCGGAAGCCGGAGCACACAGGGAGGCTCCTTCTGTGCAGCTTCCAGAGGGGGCGGGGCCTTGCCTCCACCCTGAGTCCAGACTCCTGTGTGCTCTCCGGGAATAACCCCTGCTGCTTTCAGCCAGTGTGTGGCAGGCTCTTCCAATAGCCCGGGAATTCCACGCAGACCCCAGGCAGTTTGGCACAAGGAAAGGTCTTGGAAGGGGGCAGAGGTGTTTCTGACCACCATGATGCATAAGACAGGAGGTTCTGGGATGACATCTGCGGCCTGTGGCCTTCCGAGGCAGTGAGACTGGCTCTTGGAGCTAAGGATTTCACTTCCGGCTTCGAAATGATCCAGGAGAGTCCAAGCCTTTGCACCTGTGTTCAATGCTTTGGGTGGCAGGTGACAGAAGACTCTGCTTCACCAACTTGAGCACTAAGGACGGCTCTCCTGCGTCGAGAATCCTGTTCAGTCCGTCCCCCACCATCCTGCAGGACCCAGTGTCCTGCCATCGTCTGCCCTCCTTCTGCAGCCTGCGGCCGTGGCCGGATTCTCCAGCTATCTCCCCTGGTGACTGCAAAGGTGGTCACAGCAGCTCCAGGTATGACATCCTCTGACCACTTCCAAAGTTAGAAAAGGGGTCATTTTATATATATCATATATATGATATATATTTATTTATCATATGTGATATATATTAATCATATGCATATGATATAGATATAACCTTGAAGTTAGCAGCCTAATGTGTAACCATATATCTATATCTATCTACCTATACCTATATCTATATACATGGCAAAGAAGCTCTCCTGGGAGCCCCAAGGAAGACCCCTCTCTAGTCTCCGTGGTTAGAGTAGGGCTCATCCTGGCATCCACACGCAGCCGGATGAGCAAGTGGATCAGAAGGCTCTGGAGTGTGGACACGTGTGTCCTTGGCGCTCCCATGGTCAAAGTAGGCTTTTCTGTCACCTGCAGCCCAAAGCATCCTCACACATGCACAAAGGTTTGGACTGTATGGTGGGCACTTCAAAGCAGGGACAAAATGCCCAGGGGAATGAGAAGTCAACAGGCGTTTAGAGAATAGGATGACCAATCACACACATGAATGCTCGTTCTAGAATCACCTGAAAACGGACTCACGGCCACCAAGTTGATGCCAACTCACAGCGACCCTACAGGGCAGGGAGGCCCCACCCCCGTGGGTTTCTGAGACTGTAATTCCTTACGGGAGTAGAAAGCCTTGTCTTATCCCTCCGAGCGGCTGGTGGTTTTGAACTGCCCACCTTGCAGTTAGCAGCCCAACATGTCGCCACAACACCTCCAGGGCTCTACGCAGACTCATCTGAAGCACCTGGGCCTCTTGCAGCTCTGTCGGGGAAGGGCGTTTGCCTGATCATAAAGACGTGCGGATCCTAAGCCCAGAGGATTGTCATCGAGAGGATTCCTACAGCGCGTGACCCAAGACGCCCGACAGAGCTGGCCCACAGGGTCTCCAAAACTGTAATCTTCGCAGCTGACTTGGGACAAGGTGTCAAGGGAGACGGGGGACCGTGCGTGGTAACGCCGAGGGAGAAGGACATCACGCGCGGTAAAGTGGGCAGCGAGAGAGAGGAAGGCCCTAAGAGGAGATGGACTGACGCAGCGGCTTCCACAACGGCTCAGATGTAACCACTGTGGGGCGGGGCGGGGAGGTGTTTCATCCTGTAGTGCCTGAGTACACAGGGTCGCTATGGGCTGGCACCTAACAGCAGCAGTCTTCCAGAAGCAGACGTGGCCACAGCTTTCTATCATGGAGCAGCTGGTTCCAACAGCTCACCTTCCCGTGAGCGACCACTGTGCTGACACGAGTCTCCAAGGCTAAGCCCTTTGAGAAGTCGCTTGAGCCAAAGATTCCTGCCACATGGACGGTCTGGGCACCTCCCAGATGCCGCAAACCAAGGCAAATGACCAGGACGGAAGAGAACCCCCAGATGCGAGGCAAGAGAAGAAAAGGCTGGTCCCCAACACTGGAACTGGCAAGGGCTTGACTTTGGGGTTCCCACTGTTTTATCCTAAATTCCAAACCTTCCTGTGGACCTTTGAGGGGACACCTGGTCCGCCGAGGGTCCTGCCCATCAAGCTCCCTCTGGCACAAGAAAGCAACGAGAGAATGATGCTCTGAGTTTGAAACCGAGCCTCAAAAGAGAGGCTGACCCCAGGTACCATGCTGGGGGTACAGGCGGACGGTTGAGCACTTTGCTGTTAATTGAAAGGCTGGCAGTTTGAGTCCACTCCAGGCACCCAGAGGAAAGGCCTGGTGACCTCCTGCCCCCACATCTGCCACTGGAGTCCTTCGACTCACGGAGTGGACTGCTCAGCCGGGCTGGCCAGGGAGATCCTGCAGAGGGCCGCACCACACCGCACTGCAAGTCACTCAGAGCCAGTAAATGCCTGGGCTCAGGCTGGAGGGGCGAAGTCTGGCTCCCAGTCCCCTGGGGCCAGCTCAGGGACCTCTGAGCAGCATGTCCAGGGCTACATGATGGGTCACTGATGCTGCCTTCTCTCTCAATCTCAGTCTCTCTCCCCCTCCCCCTCTTTATCATTCCCTCCTTGCCCTCTCCCCCTCCACCTGCCTACCTTCTCCCCTCCCTCCCATCTCTCTCCCTCCCTCTCTCAATGCCAGGAGATGCATTTCCAGCCCAGTCGTCAGCCTGTCTCCTTCACTTGGTGACCAGGAACAGGTGGGTGGCCCCTGGCTCAGAACAGTAGCTGCTGCCACCCTCTTCCTGCTCGCTGACAAACAAAGGGTCAGGGCCCAGCCTTTGGACAGATGGGATGAATGGGCTCTGAGAAAGGGCTGTGTTGGATGCCTGTCTCCCAGTGCCATGCCCTCCTTCCCCTGCCCACCCCCCCACCCTGGGCTATGACCATGACTCTGACCACCACGGCAGGACACCAGGCACGCGACGCCCCTCATCTATCCTCAAGGCCAGCTGGGGCACTGGGTTTGCCTTCAGCTCCCTGCAGAACCACAAGGATTCTCCTGGGCTGATGGGCTCACGTGCCTCCTCTGCTTTCTGCAGTCCACCCCTTCCGCAGGGATCCCACTCCTCCTGTGGGAGCGTGCTGTCCCTCTCCTAGTCCCAACAGCCCCACTGCCGCCCCATCAGCTCAAACTACCACCACGGCCCCGTCATTTCTGCTCATGTCCACCCCGAGGTGCCCTGGGCTCTGGCCTTCAGGGGGCAGATGGCCCCCTCTTTATGCAGGGGCACAGCTGGTAGAGGAGCGAAACCTAGGGGCCTCCCTGGGTCACGGTCACGCTGACTGCCAGGGTGGCCTGCACTGCCCAGGAGGGGGCAGGGACACTTTGCCCGTGAAGCGGGACCCTGGCCTTTCCTCTTCCAGTTGCTGCTCAGGGGGCCCTGCTTCCTCCACAGAGGACTCACTTCCCCTTCCCAGTCAGGAAAGGAGTCTGGGCTTTACAAGAAGCAGGAGTTCCTGCCCTCCGATGCCACTCCCCCCTTCCCCCGCCCCCCTTCCCACCATGACCTGTGGTCAGACTCCATTCTAGAAAATTCTCACAGCGGGGAAGGGTCCCAACCTGGCATTCACTTAACAGCCCTGACAAGTGCCCTGGTGCAAAGGCTCTTGGCTGCTAATGGACAGGTTGGAGGTTTGAGTAGGCCCAGCAGTGCGTTGGAGGAAAGGCCTGGCGATTCTAACGCCGTACGCCTGGGAAACCAGCTCCCGGGGTCTCGAGTCTCCCCCGTCGAACGCGGGGCTGCCGAGGGTCGGCATCCAGGGCACAGAAACAACTTTGTTTCTGAGCGATTCTGAGGACCGGAAAGCCCATAGCGAGTGTGACAGATGGAGCTCCACGAAGCCCATGCCACCGGCCGCAGGCACCCCGCACCTGCCAGCCCCACCCTGTTCTGTCAACACAGCACCCCCTGCAGGTCTCTCGCCTTCTCTTTGACAGCCCCCCCCGCCCCGGCTCTCCCTCCCTCATTTTCTCATTTGCTTCTCTGTCCTTCTCTCTCCCTCAGTTCCCCTCCTTCTCTGGGGTCTCTCTCTTCTGCCCTCCCTATCCCTCTCCTGTTGCCAGCTCCCAGCCACGATGAGGTATGTGCTCCAGGTCTAGCTAGACACAACACCGAGCTGCCCAAGGGGCCAAAGGCCTGTCTGACCAGATAGGATGGACAGTCTTCCACGGAAGAAGCCACACACCCTGCCTGGGTGACCTTGTTCTCGGCCCGGCCTCCCCCAGGCGAACCCAGGGCTCGCTGCCGGCTTGGGAGTGATTTTTCTGGGGCAGAAGAAGGCAGGCCAAGATGGGGGTCTACAGCCTGGGTTGGGGCTTCAGTATCCAGATGGCCACCCTCCTTCTGACCGCAGGGAGGCTGGCCCAGGCTGGAAGGCAGGGACCCACCTCAGGAGGTGACTCTGTGGAGAAGGAAGAGCCCAGGGGCCCTTGTATTGGGGCAGAAAAGGAGACGTGCCTGTGAGGAGAGCCCCAGCCCGGTGAGCTGAGGTCACTGACACCGAAAACGACCGAAGACTTGGCACGACATCTTACTCGCCAGAGCTGGCCTGTCTGGGGTCACACACTCAGGTGCAATGAATCAGTTATTCTGAAACTGTGGCCGAGCTGGCAATAGAAGGTGAGGGCTGGCCCCATAGAAAAGAGGAACTTGTGTTAAAATAAGCAACTGCTAAAAAATATATATAAATAAGCAACCTCTGGGGTCTCTGGCCTCACCTAACTGTCTGTGTGCTCTGGTTTGTGCTTCAGCAGATGCCTACCAAACCCAGCCCTAGCCCAACCCAGACCAAACCGTAACCCAACTCAACCCAGAACAAACCCAAACTCAACCCTCACCCAACCCAGACCCAACCCTAACCCAATTCAACCCTCACCCAACCCAGACCAAACCCAAACCCAACCCAAACCTAACTATAACCCAGCCCAGACCAAACCCCAATCTAACTCAGATCCAAATCTAACTTAGACCCAACCCTAACCCAAGCCAAACCTAGCCCTAACCCAACCCAGACCAAACCCAAATCTACCTCAGATTCAACCCAAACCTAAACCAGACTCAACCCAAACCAAACTCAGACCCCTAACCCAAACTGAACCCCAATTCAAGCCAAATCCAATACAACCAAAAACTGAACCCAAACCCAAAGCAACCCAAACTGACCCAAACCCAACCTAACTCCAACACAACCCACCTTAAACCAAACCTGAACTCAGACCTAGCTAAACCCCAACCCAAAGTCAGGCCAACCCAAATCCCAACTCCAATTTGAATCCAAACCCAACCCAAGGCCCTCTAGCTCACTCCAGCTCAGATACCCTGGGCACAGGTTCCCAACCTGACTTGCCCTACCACTCCCTTTTCAGAAACAAAATTACCCAGTGCCCCTCAGCAATGAAAAACTTTTGCACTATAGACCGCAATCCTGGGTAATGTGTGGGCATCTGTACCCCCCTCCCCAGATCATCCCAGTGCCCCCCGGGGGGTGGTACCACCCACTGTGGGAAACACTGGTTTTCCAAGGCTGCGATCTGTACAGAAGCAGACTGCAGTATCTTTATCCTGAGGAGTGGCTGGTGGTTTTGAACTGGCAACGGAGAGAGGAGTGGCGTCTCGGTTCCTAAGACCATCGGAAAAATGTTTTTCCGATGGTCTTAGGCGACCCCTGTGAAAGGGTCGTTCTACCTCCACGGGGGTCTTGACCCACAGGTTGAGAACCGCTGCTTAAGCGGCAAGGATGGTGAGACTTCATTCCATGTACTTTGGACACGTTGTCAGGAGAGACCAGCCCCTGGAGAAGGACAATGTGCTTGGAAACATAGAGGGGCGGTGGCCCAGAGGAAAGCCCCTCAACAAGGTGGACTGGCGCCGGTATGGATTGTGATAAGAGTTGTATGAGCCCCCAATAAAATGACTTTAAAAAAAAGTAATTTTAGGGTTGGGGGTCACCACAACATGAGGAACTGCATGAAAGGGTCGCGGCGTGAGGAAGGCTGAGAACCACTGGTCTAAGAGCACGTTGCCTATCCTCTTCCCAGACAGATGTTTGTTCCCGTGGCCGCCGTCCGTGGCACCTGCAGTGTTCTTCACCCACTGTGCTTGTTCATCCCGCTAAGGTGCCACGGGTTTGTAGGAGTCTTCCCATAGGGCACGTGGTTAGCAGGCTCGCTTACTAATGGGAAGGTTGACCCTTCGAGCCCACCCGCAGGCACCGCAGAAGATTGGCCTGGTGATTTGCTTGTGAAAAGCCAGCCCGTGAAAAACCCGATGGGGCAAGCTGTATGCCGACACCCATGGGGCTCCCCATGAGTCAGAATCAGAACGACAGACACATGTGGGTTTCTTTGTTTGGTTTTCATGTGGCATTTTTATAAAAGGCATGTCCCCAAAGGTGGAAACTTCCTCACACCACCAGGGCCACGGAGCAACCTGGTTACCTGTACTGGTCACTGTGCCGAGGGACACCTCCAACAGGGTACCTGCCAGGCCCACAACTCCTCTGAGAACTGCCTGCCCATCGGCCATCTTGCGGGTGACCTGGGGTAACCACATTCTGACCCTATAACTTGGCCTTCGGGGCTGAGTGGGCATGGGTGGACTCCTGATCCCCAGAGGGTCCATTCCTGCCCAGGCCAATGCCCCTGAGTGGCTGTGTGAAGGAAGGTTGGGGGTGTCAGGCCCCCCCTTGGGGCTGGGGACCCAGAATTGAGCTGGTGGGAGGGGAAAGCAGCTCCAGTGAAGAACTGCAGCGGGGGGAGCACAGACCCGCCCCCTCCTCCCGATATAAGGTAGCCAACGCAAGCCCCGGAAACCCCCAAAGTGGGCTGACCCTCCGGATTCAGAAGCTACTGGAGGCCAAGCTGCAATTCCCAAGGACCGCAGGAAGCCACCGTTTCCCCAGTGTGAAGTCTCCCACTTGCCCACAGGCCGGGGGTATAAACTACAGTGTAAGAACTCCTTTCCGGCTGCGGAGCAGAGACACTCTTAAAGTTTTCTTCCCTTTTTAGAACAGAAGCAACCATAAAGGGAAAGATAAAAACACCAAAACCCTTGATCAGATTTTAATGTGAGAGAGCAAACCATCATTAAGGTCAAGTTCACGTGGTCCTCAAGGTCAGGTTCACCGAGTCCTCAAAGGTGCAAACAATGAAACTGAATGCTCAAAACAAAACTCACTGTCATCAAGCGGATGCTGACTCACTGTGACCCTAGAAGGCAGGTGGAGCCGCCCCGGTGGGTTCCTGAGAAAGCCTTGTCTTTCACCTATGGGGTAGCTGGTGGTTTCGAACTGCTCAACACACTATCCACTGTCCCAAGTCCACGACTTAGAAAGAAATGTCAAGGCCAACAAAACCAACTGCCTGCCCAAAGCCTTCGTCCCCTCCACCACTACGTCCCCAACTGGTGAGAGGCAGCACGAGAGCCCACGATCTCCCCCACAAAAACACCCCTATCCTCAGAGCCACCCAAGATAGGGTTTTCGGAGGCTGTGACTCTTTATGGGAGCAAACAGTCTCATCTTCCTCCTGCAGAGCAGCTGGTGGGTTTGAACCGCTGACTTTGCAGCAAGCAGTCCAATGTCTACCTGACAGCAACACCAGGGCTCCAGTTACCTGAAAGGACCGTCCTACAATAGGTGTGTCAACATCAGCTCCTGGAGCTGAGCTGGGTGGCCCTTCTAGACCACCCGCAAACCTTCAAGCCGACAGTCATGCACTGGTGCTGGAAGCATGTGCCGGAAGATGAGCAGGGCTCAGCCTCATTTCTCCTAGCATAGCAATTCCGTTCCAGCCCAAACTTGCATCTCCTGCTGCAGAGGCAGACCCAGGAGGCCGAAAGGGCAGCTTCCGGACCACCTGGCTTGGTTTAAGCATGTCTCCAGGGGGAGTTCTCAGTTCCCTGAGCGCCACACATCCTGCAAAGCATAGTCCCTTCCTCTGGGTGCATTCTGGTGATTCGGGCCTGAGCCACCCCCCCTGCCCCCGCACCCCTGCTCACCCACCCTGGCTCCAACTTTGCCTCTGGTCCTGAGGGGCTCAGACAGAACTGACCATTCCCTTCAAGGCCAAGAATCCCGACACCACGCCCACAACTGGCAACTGATTGGAAGGTTGGTGGCTCCCGCCTCCCAGCTGTGCCTCAGGAGGAAGGCCTGGCAATCTCCACCTAAAAAGGCTGCAGCCTCCCCCACCCTATAGGGGGCCTCTCTCTGCCACCTCAGACACGATTGCGACTGCTTGGTCTGGGGGGCATGACCCTGCCCCCACCCCACCCCCAGCCCATTTTCTTGACTAAGCCCACAGGGCCTATCATTGCAACTCCCTGGTCCCTGCAACTGCCCATTTGGTTGCTGTGTCTCTCTCTGTCCCCCACTGACTGGGCAGGGACCCAGGGAACCCCAACCCCAACCATGTGCACAGCTCTTTTGCCCCGCCCCCCCATCCCCTGAGTTATCATCTCAGCCAACTGAAAATAGCTTCCTCGGCTGCCACATTGTCACCCATTGCGGTCCAACCGAGCCCTGGACATGCCTCACATGGACGCTGTGGACAACAGCCATGGACAGCAGCCGTGGACAGCAGCCACCGGTGGGACAGAGCTCTCACCCGGTAAGGAGCGGGCTCCTTCCACGGGCCCTGGGTGGACAAGTGCAAACCCACCGGGGAGCGAGGAGGAAGAGAGGCCTGGCAATCTGTTTGCCTGAAGATGACAGCCCAGAAAGCCCCCTGGGGCGCTCCCACTGTCGCAGACGAGGGTTGCCGGGAGCCGCCCGAATCAATGCGGACCCCACAGGTGTGGCGTCTTTGGGGCCTCGTTCTCACCCATTCCATACACGCCCAGGGCACCAAATGTAGGGTCTGTCACAATGCCCCCTCATCCCCAGCCCCCAACTCTATGAAAAGCACAGGCCATGCCCCTTTCTGCACCCACACCCTCCCACTGAGCTCCTGCACCTCTCATACGCCCCCTCCCCCAACCCCCACCAGAGGGACAGATATCCTTTCACTCCTGCTCCATCGCGTCACACAGCAGGGGCCTCTGGAGGGGCACTGAGCACCTGCAGAAGCCCCGCCCACCCTGCAGGTGAAGGCCGCCTGGCCTTGCTTGCTCCTCTTCCTCCTCAGGTTCGCTTTCTCTGCCAAGAGCGGTCCCAGGCCAGCCCGGGTTTCTGTGCCTTAAAGGACATACCTGAACGGTGAACTTGTCCTCATTGGGCAGGATTCGGTACGTGTACACGCAGTTCCGATACCTGAAACAGAGCAGAGGGCTCATGAGCACCAACCAGGTCAAGCCTTTTTATCCCCTTCCTCGAAACCAGGAAGACCAGGAGCCCGGCAGGAAGGAGCTGCGTCTCCAAGCTGACCCTCCTTGGAGCTGGAGGTCGGCTACCGTGCCTGCATTCCCGACCCCGGCCGGGGGCTCCAGGGAGAGGCCAGTGGGACCATTGGACGTGGATGTGGACTCTCTGCCTGGGCTTGGGGGCTGCTCCACCTGCTCTAGAGAAGCCCCCCCCCCCCAGGAGCAGGATGGATCTGCTGGGGCTGAGCAGGGCATGTCTCGGGCACAGCTAGGGTCCAGCATGCCCCTCCCACTGAGCTCCTGCATCATCATACACCCCCCTCCCCCTCCCCACGCCCACCAGAGGGACAGATATCCTTTCCCTCCTGCCCCATCACGTCAAACAGAAGAGCGACTCTGGAGGGTCACAGAGCACCTGCCAAGCCTAAGCCACCCCAGGCCCCAGGGACTTCTGGGACCCGGCTTCCCTTGGGCGTCCTGCTGCTGGTGAGTAAGGCCCAGACTTGCTTCAAACTAGAACATGCCAAGGAGGCCTGGTGGCATGGTGGTTATGTGTTGGGCTGCTAACCCCAAGGCCAGCAGTTCAAAACCACCCGCTAACTCCTCGGGAGAAAGATGGGACTTTCTACTCTTGCTACACGACTTGACTCTAGTCAGGAGTAACAGTCTCAGAAGGCCACGGGAAGTGCTACCCTGCCCTGTAGGGTCACCAGGAGTCAGCATTGACTGGGTGACCATGAGTTTGGGGTTGGAAGCCGTGCCAGAAATCATAGTTCCTTGTTCCTTCAAGGGGAGGTTCTCCCTTCCTCTGCTTCCACTCACAGCCCACAGCCCACCCCAACTACCCGTGCCCCAGGTCCAGAAAGCCTCATCTTTCTCCACGGAGTAATGGGTGGGCTTGAACCGCCGAACTTTCAGCTAGCAGGCCAGCGTTTAACCCAAGAACCACCAGTGTGCCTATCCTCTGGTTCAGAGATTTCCCAGTGTGAGAAGAGGCAATACTTACTAAAAATGAAAACCCAGATTTTTATTTTTCATGAGCAGTTTTAGCTGTGTGAAACTACAATACAGAAAACTCAGAGAACGTGCCCCCAATAAGATGATTAAACAAAAAACAGAAAGTTCAGAGAGTTCTCGGTATCTCCTGCTGGCCCCCAACATCCCTTATTAGCAACACCATACGTTCCTGGGAGGCTGGGTATGGTCCCACAGGCAGATACGTACACGCTGTTATTCACGCGCACCCACACTTCCCCGGGCCCCTTGTGCATTCCCATGGGTTTTGACGGACGTGTAATATCCCTGTTACGGTGTCTTGCCAAATACCATTGCCCTAACATGCTCCTCCTGCCCCACTCCCTCTGTCTACCATAGGTTTTCCAGGGTCTCAGAAGTTTTGCTGTGTCCAGAAGGTCTGAGAGTCGGAATCATACAGGAGACGGCTTTTCCGGACCAGCTCCTTTCAGCAAGATTTCACTTGCTTCTTTCCCTTAGCACGGTGGTTCTCAACCTTCCTCCTACCACCACCCTGTCATACAGTTCCTCATGCGGTGGTGACCCCCAACCATAACATTATGTTCATTGCTACTTCATCACTGTCATTTTGCTGCTGTTATGAATCACAATGTAAATATCTGATATGCAGGATGTATTTTCATTGTTACAAATGAAACATCATTAAAGCATAGTGATTCATCACAAAACAATATATAATTATAGATTGTGAAATATTTATTTCTAGTGACAAATGAAATTTTGTCTTGAAGCGTGGTGTAGCATGGGTAACAGTCATAATATAACAGTAAACTGCATTGCTACATTTTGCCACAGTATGTGTAAGAAGCTGTGTGAGTCTGGGTACTTTAGAGAAACAAATGCACAGAAACTTATGTCTAAGAGAGAGTTTTATATAAACATTAAGTGTGCATCAAGAAAACATCACAACCCAGTGCTGCCCAAGCCCACAAGTCCAACATTAACCCATATGTACAACACCAATCCACAAAGTCCTCCATCTCACAAAGCACATGCAATGAAGCCGACTGCAGGAGGAAAGCCAAGTCAGTGAGCGTGTAAGCATGTCAGCACTGACAGGGGTCTCCACACGGCTGCTCCAGCACCTAGGGCTGCATCAGGGTAGGTCCATGAGGCTTCTCCTCGGGGATGTCGTGCAAGAAGTGAACCTTGCCAGCTGAAGCAGGGAACTGGCTAAGGTAGCTGCACCCGGGTCCAGCCATCACAAAGCAAGAGTCCTGAGAACTAGAAAGGCGAGGCTCACCGAGCCATTTATCCTTCGGCCCTTCAATTAACTCCACATGTGTTTATCAGCCAGGTTGGCACAATAAACTATCTCAGGACCCAACATCAGTGCGAAGTTGAGATACCTTCTTTCTCACCAGATCAGCGTATCTGCAGGTGGGCGGACCCACCTGGAGACGGATAGAGGAGCGGTGTCTCAGTTCCTAAGACCATCAGAAATCTGTGTCTTCTGATGGTTTTAGGTGGCCCCTGTGAAAGGGTTGTTGGTTGAGGTGAGGGGCAACTCATTATTTTCCTAAGTCTTCTGGGAAGACAAGAAACCCTGGTGATGGAGTGAGTTATGGGTTGGGCTGCTGACTGCATGGTCAGGAGTTTGAATCCATCAGCCACTCTTTGGGAGAGGGATGAGGCAGTCTGCTCCGGTAAAGATTTAAAGCCCAGAAACCCCCAGGGGCAGCTCTACTCTGTCTATAAGGTCCCCATAAGTCAGAATTGACTCGATGGCAGGGAATTTGGCAGGTGCCAGAAGGGACCAGACCAGTCCCTGGAGAAGGATGCCATGCTTGATTATAGAAGTGCAGGGTGCCAGACTGGTGGTCTGTGGGCCACATGCAGCCTCCAAGGTAATTTTTTGTGGCCCACGATGCTCTGAAATAAAATGTAACGAGGGAATTGTGTGAACAGTCTTGCCTCGATCTCCACTGAGCGTTATTTACTTCATAACAATTTTTTCTAATTTCATTTTATTTCAGAGCATCGTGGGCCACAAAAAATTACCTCGAGGGGCCACATGTGACCCAGGGGCTGCCTGTTTGACACCCCTTCACTAGAGGATCATTGAGGAAGAGGAGACCCCCAAATACAAAGACTATCGTACTATATACACCGTTATGAAATGTGATTCCCCCCCTCCCAGTATTAGAGGTCGTCCCAAATTAACAATCACCGAGAAGCCAAACCCATCCTGTGTGGATCCTATGGGATCAAGGAGAACTGGCCCTGCAGGATGTCCAGGACTGACTATAAATCTTGATGAAAGCAGACACCACGTCTGTTTGTTAGGGAGCCTCCGAAGGGTTTCACTGGTCTTCAGGGTTGGCTACCAAGCGGTTAGTCACCGCACCCACCAGGGCTCCTCAAAAGAGAGAGAGAGAGAGAGAGAGAGAGAGAGAGAGAGAGAGAGAGAGAGAGAGAGAGAGAGAGAGAGAGAGAGTCGGCCAGTAGAGACGGTTCACTGCCATTCAAAGCACGTTCCACTGTGTGCTGGATGGCTGTTGAGTCATTTACTTGACCCAGCCCCTGATGAGGGAGGGGCCAGCGGCTGGTGTCCAGCTCTTTGCCACTGTGAACAACGCTGCAACGAAGACCTTGTGTACCTGGTCCGTAGCTTCTGCTTCCCGGTTGTGAGGAAGTTCACGACAAGATCGCAACCTCCACCTGCGGTGGTGGCCTGAGCAGTCTGTCCATCTGCCGCACTGACGCACACACCCAACACCACGCGCTGGCAGACGGCTCTGAGGCTGGGCTGAAGGGGGTAGGGATTGCTCATTTGGATAAAGATAAGACTTCGCTTTTCAACCAGGTTGTATCATTTTTTTTTTCCCACCAACTCACCGGATATGACAATGTTAATTTCCCCACACCCTGCCAACAGAGTGTTATCAGACTTCTGAATCTTTGCGACTCTTCTACGTGCAAGAAAGCAAGCCAAGGGGACAGCTTGCTCCTCATTCGTTAGCCTGTCTTTGTGAAAAGAAGTTCTCTCGGAGGACGGCTTTCCAGCACCTTGTGTTTCTTTCCCGTGACTTCCTTCGTTTTCCAGTGGATCGATGGAAACCATCTGCGATGGATGCTGTGGCCTTGCATGCAGCAGTTTTGCTTCGACTGAGTTGCCGTTTTGAAAAGTCAAGTAGTACTTTTACGATTGGAGGTCGCCTACAAAGTTGGTGTTTCTGACCCACTCCGTGTTCTGGCACAATGTTGGATCCCCTTCAGACACCGCAGGACTCAATGGGAAGTTCCCTCCCCTTTCTCCATCCTCTGTCTCCAGGGCCCTGCTGGGTCTGTGGGCTGCTTCGCCACAGGCAGGTGGGCGGTGCAAGCCTACCAGTTGATCTGCGTGGGAAAGGTGGGCCGGCTGCAGCCCTGCCAGGGTTACAGTCTTGGAAACCTTACCTCAACCGCTCTCCCCTGGCATCCGCTTGATGGCAGTGGGCTTCTTGTGCTTTGTTCATGTTTCCTGTCTTGAGGAGCTCTGGCGGTGTCGTGGTTACACATTGAGCTGCAAGCCGCAAGCTCAAGAGTTCAAAACCACCAGCTGCTCCTCTGGAGAAAGATGAGGCTGTCTAGCCCGGTAATGAGTTACAGTCTCGGAAACCCACAGGGGCAGTTCTGCTCTGTCCTAGAGGGTGGCTGTGAGTCAGATGGGCAATGACCTGCGCCCAGAGCCTGTCGGGACACCATTATGGGTCTATTTTATAGGGAGTAAAGATTAGCCTCTAATCCAGAGGTGATCAACTGTTACCCAGAAATGTATCCATTCAAACCCACCCAGTGACTGTGGGAGAGAGAGCTGGTATTCAGCTCCAGTGAAGATCACAGCCCAGGGGAACTGATCACATAAGCAACATAACCCCGACCCCCACGCCAGGAGGACGAACAACAGATACATGGGTCAAGGGAAACAGCAGACAGTGTAAAATATTAAAATAACAATAATTTATCATTTATCAAGGGTTCACGAGGGTGGGAGGGTGTGGGAGGGAGGGGAAAAAAGAGGAGCCCTTTCTACCAAGGACTCAAGTAGAAAGAAAATACTTTGAAAATGATGATGGCAACATATGCACAAATGTGATTGATACAATTGATGTATGGGTTGTTATAAGAGCTGTAAATAAAATGATTTTTTAAAAAGATCACAGCCCAGCCCACCCTGTGGGGCAGCTCTCCTCCACTGCAGGGTCACTGAGTCCCAGTATCCAACAACTCCCCTCTGGGAAATCGCTCAGACCAGGAGACACACCACCGCCCAGCCCAGCCTGAGCCTCTGGCAAAGAGCCTGCCCCCCCACCCCCACCCCCGCGGGCATGCGGCTGCCCCTCTTTATCTCTCAGCCCAGGGCTCCTGACACTTCCTCTGGTTGATATGCAAATACAGGGAGGAGATTGAGAACTGGCTCTTACTGGGCGGAGGGCGGAGGACTTCAGGGAACCACCTTCCCCCACAGCAGCCCTGGCAGGCAGGTGGGTTTGTAGACAGAGAAAGGAGATGGGCACCCCACCCCCGGGAGAAAGGCCCAGAGGGGCAGATGAGCCTGCAGGGCATCTTCAAAGATGTACCAGAAACACTGGGGCAAAACCAAGATGCAGTGAGATGGAAGTGCCCCTTGCACCGCAGGTCCACAGGAACCCAACTCCAGGACCACAGAAAGAGGCGCTTTCGACCTCGTCCTGGGCTTTTGGGAGAGGCCCCCAGTCGTAGGGGACTGGGACAGAAGCAGCTTAGCAGAAGCAGTTTAGGGGAACACCCCTGCCTGCTCCCTGCTTCCTGTCACGCTCTGCAGAGGGAGGGGAACAGTCGCTCTGGCCCCACGTGAACACACACACACACACACACGTGCATCCGCAGCTGTCTGCACTGACCCTGTGAGCGTCGGAGCTCCACGGCCTTTCCGGGCCCAGAACATTGTCGGCCTCTGACAGGGCGCCATCTCCTCACTCTTCTTCTCAGTAGCTTCTGTGGGAAATAGTTGGCATTTTCCTTCTCTGTCAGGTTCCTAACGCGCACAGGTTCCAGCTTTTGCAGATTTTACTGTATGAATCACTGCAGACATACAGCATGCACTGTGTATCTACACACACGACACACCTGCATGCATGTGCTGCACCCTGTGCATCTACATACACGACACACTTGCATACATGCAACACACCCTGTGCGTCTACACACACAACATAGATGCATGTGCAGCTACAGAGACAGACACATGCATACATATACACACATCAAACAAAAAAGCCAAACTCATTGCCATCAAAGCGGTGCTGACCCAGAGCGACCCACACCTGCCCCCGTGAGTTTCTGAGACTATAATGTTTGGGGGTGGGGGTGGTAATAGTTTTATTGGCACTTCACCCACGTGTTATATGATTCAGTAATTCAACCATAGCAAGAAGAATTGTACAGTCCTCACCACAATCAATTCTAGAACAGTGTCTTCTTCCTTGTACTCATGGTTATTCATGTCATTATTTTTTTAATTCTGGAAAAATATACATAACAAAACATTCTCTGATTCCACATGTATAATTCTACATGTATAATTCAGTGCCACTGTTGATACGCTTTGTGTGGTACAGCCATGATTGATACTCCTTCTGAATTACTCCACCATCATTAACATGAATTCAATGCCCCCTAAGTAAAAACTCTCCTTTGTTTTACCCACGGCCACTGAGCCGGTTCTTTATCCTTGCCAGTACGTGACATCTAAAGCCGGGCATACTGTGGTAAGTACATCAGCAGTTCTCATGGCCTAAAGGCTGCCAGCTGTGAGGTCGGCGATTCCAAATCACCATCTGCCCCTCAGGAGAAAAAATTAGGCTTTCTATTCCCATAATGTGACTGTAACTCTTGATGGGGTAGAAAGCCCATCTCCTGCCCAAGTAGTGGCCAGTGGCTTGGAAGTGCTGACCTTGAGGTTAGCAGCCCAGTGCATCACCCCTGCACTGACGGGGCCAAAAGTCTGAAGGAAAATGTCATGATGTTTCAGAACAATTTTCCCATGAACTTCTTGGAAACCCTCTCTTACGGAAGCTACACAAACACGTGTCACATACATACATGCACAACATAGGCATGTGCCCACGACCGTCTGGTGGAGTCTGGCTTGTGGCAATCCTGTGGTCAGATGAGAGAGAGCTGCTCCTCCGGGTTTGAGACTGTCCCAGTGGACACAGACTGCCGCGTTTTTCTCCAGAGAGGTAGGTGGCTGCTGGGCTTGAACCGCCAACCTTGGAGTTACCCTCCCGACACTCAACTCATTGGGCCACCAGGGCCCCTTCCTATGCTGGCGAAATCCCCGCATCCAACTCACCACCGCTGAATCCATTCCACCCCTGCGACCCCGTGTTTCTGAGACTGAATCTGTGCTGGAGCAGCGAGCCTCATCTGGTTCCACTCGGAGCAGCGGGGAGGTTTGAACCACCGACCCTGGGGCTAGCAGACGGTATGCATGTATACAGATCACAGCAATAATAATGACAATGAAACTCAACTGCCACTGAGTCGATGCCGACTCCTCCTGACCCTGTGGGACGGGGTAGAGCTGCCCCGGTGGGTGTCCGAGACTATAACTGTGTGTGGGAGTAGAAAGCCCTGTCTTGGTGGTTTCGCCCTGCTGGCCTCTCGGTTAGCAGCCCAGTGCATCACCACCGCACTGCCAGGGCTCCTCGGTACAGCATCATCCGTGCATGCAAACACAGCCTGTGCGTCAAATGTGAGCCTGTTGCTGGGTGAGGGCGGCGCCGGCCCAGGGGATGCTTCCTTCTGTTGTGTACTCGGTTGCTGTGGGTCGGAACTGGCGCCCTGGCACCCAGCAGCAGCCGCGGCATCATGTGCCAGGTGTGGTTTGAAGAAAAGACTCCGGAGCTCCACAGTGCATAACAACCCCTCCTCCCCAAGGACACCCCCCCAACAGGCGACTCATGGCTCTTGGCTCTGCCAGCCCTCCCCTGGGCTTCTGGTGGTTTCAACAGCCTGGGGCGTAGGTTCTGGGGGTGTGGGTGCTGGCTGTCCAGTGGCTGGGTTCCAGTCCAGGGTTAAGAACCTTCTGATACTCAGCTTGGCTGTCCATGAGACCCACCTCATCCCCAGAAAAAGGATCGGAAGTAGGAAGCAACATCTCCGTGTTTTGCTCATCCTTCTGAAAAACACTCCTATGTCACAGCGACTGTTTGCCCTGGGCAGTCCTGGTGGCATCAGGGGCTGTGATTCACACAAGGTCAGCAGTTCGAAACCACTAGAGGCTCCTCAGGAGAAAGATGGGGCTGAGTTACCGTCTCAGAAACCCACAGGGGCAGTTCTACACTCTCCTACAGGGTCACTATGAGTCGGCGTCAACTTGACATCAGTTCAGTTTGGGTCTGGTATTACTCCCTAGATCAGCGGTTCTCAAACTTGTGGGTCGAGACCCCTTTGGGGGTCGAATGACCCTTTCACAGGGGTCGCCTAAGACCATCGGCAAACAAATTTCTGATGGTCTTAGGAACCCGTCTCCAGGCAGGTCCACCCACATGCAGATAGGCTGATCTGGTGAGAAAAGTTATCTCAACCTTCGCCCTGACGTTGGCTTTTTACACATACTGTTGCAAAATGTAGCAATGCAGTTTACTGTTGTTATATTAAGACTGTTACCCATGCTACACCACGTTCAAGACAAAATTTCATTTACTTGTCATGAGAAATAAATATTTCACAATCTATAATCACATATTGTTTCTGTGATGAATCCCTAAGCTTTAATGATGTTCAATTTGTAACAATGAAAATACATCCTAATGATCAGATAGTTACACGACGATTTACAACAGTAGCAAAATGACAGGGATGCAGTAGCAATGAAAATAACTTTATGGTTGAGGAACTGTATGAAAGGGTCGCGGCAGGAGGCAGGTGGAGAACCACTGCCCTAGATGAACGGTGCCGGGCATCCTCAGCAACATTCTCTCTGGGTCAGAATCAGGGCCTGTGAGGGAGCTCAGACCACTGTGAGAGGTGCTCGGTAGCACTCCTGTCGGCTCTGCCAGACTCCTGCCATTGTTTTGATCCCTGTGTAACTCTTGCCGGAAGTCTTCTCTAAGGACTAGTGGTGCTTGCACCTGTTTTGACTGGCTCAGTGTTGCAGCCGTCTGGACAAGATGGGGCGGGAAGAGCCAGGTAGACCACGCAGAACCCAGATCAGAGCTGTAGGGGCCAAGGATGCTCCCCTTCACCACCGCCCCTCTCCCAGACCTTGACCGCTCCCCATCAGAGAGCACTGAAGGTGATTAATGAAAAGAGAATGCTCTCAGGTGCCCTGGTGGTGTCGTGGTTACGCATTGGGCTGCAATCCAGAAGGTCAGCGGTTTGAAACCACCAGGTGTCTTCTCCTGTAAAGAACTGATCTTGGATACTCATTTCTACCCTGCCCTATTGCGTTGCTCTGAGTCAGCACCCACTCAATGACAGTGAGAGACACAGTATCCCCTTTTGGGGGGGGTGCTTGGGCAAGCACTAGATACTAGCGGAAAAGTTGAGGGGAGCTGAACCCATGCAGAGATGGCTCAGAAAACAGGCTTAGCAACCTCTTCCCCAAAGATCCCAGACTTGGGAGCCTTGGGGGGCATATTCCACTCTATATACCGGGGGTGTTGGGGGGGCTCCTAGGACAGAGCCCCCCCCAGTGTGCACCCCAGGCACTCTTTCAGAGAGACCACCAAGAGCTAATCCAGAAGCCAGAAAGCAAGCGCATGAGGCCGGTTGGTCAGGAGTGGAGAGGTGGAGGTGAGGCAGGTCAGAGTATTGGGCGCCCACCACGAGGGCCCTCTCATTTCCCAAGATCAAGGATCCTGAGCCCCTTGCCCCAACACTGGGGGGCCAGAAGCTAGTTCTAATGTCCCACCAGGGTTCCTCACAGGGGTTCCGACCATCTTAAAGACCCGTCACAGAGGAAAGGGAGACGTTTGGGAGTGGAAAGCCTGAGCTGAGACACGCAGAGGCCACGACGTCCCTGAACCCAGAGGAGCCGCTGGAGGCGAGGAACCACCCAGCACTGCGAAGCTCCCCAGCAGCCATGTTCGACTCTCACGCTGTTCTCTCGGGGTGCCCCACGGTAGTGGCCAATGCAGTGAGTTAAGAAATTGGGATCGTCAGACCAATAAATACACAAGATATACACGAAGGAAACAATAAACTCTTCTCGTTGAGGAGACTGATTCTCACTAGAATGTCCACTTTCTTTTTCACAAATTATATTATGGAGTCAATGCAATTCCACTCAAAATCCCAGTGGTATTCCGCCTCCCACCCCCCCGCACCCAGAGATTACCTGCTTCACCTGGAAGAATACTTGAAAGACTAGATACGAAGATTCCCCAAATAAAATACTTTTCAAAACGACGGTAATCAATAAGGTATGATTTGGGGCTGAGCAGAGCAGACGTACACAGGACAGGCTAAACAGACAGGAAAGAGATGTCAAAGACTTTACTCCCAAATCCAAATTCACCACCATGACCAAGAGTCAAGTCCAACTCTCAGCGGCCTGAGGAAGCAGAGCAGAACTGCCTCTTTGGGTTTCTAAGACCTTGAAATCTCTACAAGAACTGACAGCCTCACCTTTCTCCCACCGAGTGACCGCTGGGTCTGAACCACTGACTCTGGAGTTAGCAGCTCAGTGAGTGACCTCCCTCCCACCCCCTGCCCCCACCCCCAGGGACTCAGACTTAGCCTACAGCCTAAGAGACACCGCACAGGGGAAAGGAAGAAATGAACGAATAAAGGGTGATTTGACAAGATGATCGCCCGAGAACAACACACATGACCTTACCCTGCAGCACCCATTCCATTAATCGCACAGAGATTAAAGTGACCAGCATCGAAGGGAAAAAATCAAACCATGATAGCTCTATTTGTTCTTATCAGGTCCTGGGCTCAATCCTTGGCAAACATTCACATCCATTCAGCAACCACATCAATGTCAACACCAAATGCCTGGCGTTCAGATGAGAAATCCAGGGGAGTGCGTAGTGGATTTGAACCCTGCCTGTTAGCGCCCTGCCCTTGGAGTTACACGGTGGGCTGAGATCTGCGGGGTCGGCAGTTTGAAACCACTAGCAGCTCCTCGGGAAAAAGACCGGGCTTTCTACTCCCTAAATAGTTACCATCTCAGAAACCCACAGAGGCTTGTTATGAGTCAGCATTGATTTGATGGCCGGGAGATGAGCTCTCAGTGGTTACTCATTCGGCTACTCATCAGAAGGTTGTGGGTTCAAATCCCCAGGCACGCTGCAGGAGAAAGAGGAGGCAGTCTACTTCCTGAACATCACGGCTTTGGAAACCCCACCGGCTGGTCCTACTCTGTCCCTCAGGGTGGCTTGCGAGTCAGAATCGGCTCAGCAGCAGTGAATTTGGGTCTTAACTCCAACCATTCTGCCTTCCACAGGGAGGGGTAGAAGGGGATTCCTGCCTGAGGAGTGAGTCCTGACCTTGTAGAGCCAAGGGGAAAGTCGATAGATTTTAGTGTCAAAAACAGATGTATGACTTCTGAAGCTTCAAAGACAAAAGCCCTAGTAGCTCCCTGGTGAAACACCCGGCTGCCACTGAGAGGGTGACGGTTCAACTCCTCCAGCTGCTCTAAGGGGGGAAGATGAGGCCGCCTGCTTCTAGAAAGGTGACAGCCGAGAAAACCCCGCGGGGCAGCTCTGAGTTCTGCCCTGTCGACCCGATGAGTCGGAATCCACCCGACTTCACAGCAAGAGTTCAGCAACAGCAGCACGCCATGCCGTCTAAAGGCAGGACCCACACAGAGCGCTCGTCGGTGCAACCACGTCATCTGCAGACCTGGGCCCACAGAGAAGGAGGCACGGCACGTGCCCTAGAGACGCGGGTCAAGAGGATTGACCAGACCATCCCGCTAAGGGGAATTGGGAAGGTCACAAAGTCTTATCACGCAACCTGGCTGCAACCCAGCAAATGCAAAGCAAGGACCACCCGCGACAACCCACCTGCACCGGAAGGCTCTCTGAACATCGCGCAGTGGGGAGACTGGGAGGAGGTGGGCACCCCTCCCTACTGCACACGGGGGATAGCTTGAAACCAACTTTCGGGAAAGCAGTTTGTCATTCTGTATCAGGTCAGACCAATAACCCAGGGAAATGCCGATCCACGTTCCTGCACAGGGATGTCGTCACCGCTGTGTTTTAAGAGCAAGATGAGGCCAACACCCTGAGCGTCTGAGAGTAGAAAAGCCACTTTGTGCATGGCGGTACATCAAGCCACCAGCTGGTGCACATCCATCACATGTGGGAGACAATGAATTAGGGAGAAACTGACACTGACAAAAATTAATAAATACAGACTAAGTTCTATGATGGAAAGCAGTGTGGGACTTCCTCATAAAGTGACACACAGAGTTACTGCGAACCCCCAGCCACACTCACTGCGATGGAGTGGACTCCGGCTCATGGCGACCCTGTAGGGCAGAACTGAGTGCCCTGTGGGTTTCCAAGACTCACTCTTCCGCTTTCAGCATTGGTGGCTGCAACAGTGGGCTCAACCCGCACAGCACCTGTGAGGATGGCACAGGGCCAGGCAGCGTTTGTTCTGCCGTGCATGAGGTCCTCCGGGTCAGAACCGACGCCACAGCAGCTAGCAACAAGAACAACAAGAGGTCTTGCGGGTCAGCCTGGTCCAGACAGGGGTGGTGGTGAGTGCGGGCGCTGGACTCGTGGACGCCATTGGCTTTCAGAGGTAACCCTCCACGGACGCTGCGCAATAAGTAAACGTGAACCCAGAGTGCTTGTGTCTTGGTATTCATTTTACTATTGTGTTTTCTAATTAATGGGGACAGAAGACCTGGTTCATCTGATCCCCCACTTTCTCAACCCTGCCTCCCATTCGCTCCCTCAGAGCCTTGTGGTGTTCCTAACTCCGGACTGAACAATCCGCCACTTGCTCTCAAGGATCTTTCTCCTCTGATGGAGCAGGGCGTGTCCCGGGTCCCTCCCTCCCTCCCTCCCTCCCTCCTTCCCCCTCCCCCCAGTGTCCTGGACTGCTCTCTCCCCGAGTCTTCAAGGGCCTCGACCTTGCTGCTCACAGCTTCAGGCCGCAAAGTGCTTCACTCACCCCCTCTTCCTGTCTCCATCTCTAACTGCTTCCTCTCTGCTCCTCCTTCTTTCGGTGTGACCATTTCCCCACAGATTGGCTCTCTCCTCCCTCTGAGACTGGCACCAAGACTCGCCTTTCACCTCCGAGGGAGGAATCCCCCTCCTGCTAACATGGTGCCCACACTTCCCCACGGCGGCCTCTCAATCAGCCAGCGACGACCACGTGAAGTCAAACTGAGCGGTCAGCACGCAGACAGAGGCTCTGAAAAGACACTGCTGCCAAGGGGCGCTACACAAGGTGTTCTCCAGGGTGAGTCACCAGAGAGGCGGCAACAAAACCACGGTGAGCGATGTGAGAGAACAATGACGCCGAGCCAGAGCCCCAACCCGACCTGGAGTGCATTCCACGGGACTGCAGAGCCCATCTCAAGACTGGACTTGGTGCGGGGAACAGTGGTGGGGAAACATCAGGGACATCAGACATGAGGAAAGCAAAAGGGGTCGGTCATCTGCAAGATGGAAGCAAGACAAGACCAAAACGGATGTCAGAAGAGATCCCCAAACTCACTCCTGAACGTGGAGTCGCTGCCCGAGTAGAACCATGAAGTGAAAGACATGCGTTCCCCGAGAGTCGGACGAAGATGCCAAAGGTCTCCCGGAGGGGACAGCACAGATGATTAGAAACATGCAAAGGCGCAGACGTCAAGGCCTGAGTTGATAATGCTGAAGCATCCACTGGACAAAACCCTGAAGGAGGCAGGAAGCGTCATCCAGAGGACTAAAGAAATAGACAGCAAGCGTCATCTGCTGCGAGGAAGAATGGGCGGATGCAGCCCCGCATCCACAGGGGGCTGCCAGAGCGTGGAGCCAGATTCAGAAGAGGATGTGGCCCGAGGGCTACCTCTGCTGTTATCAGGTGGCTCTTGGCTGAAAGCAAAGTGTCAGGATGACTTGTGTTTTTACTGACTCAGTAAAGGCTTCCTCTGTGTCAGGGGCGGCAAACCCAATTAAAACCAACAGGCAAGGTTCACGAGGGCCACATCACATTTACAAATTTTGTTAAATTTATATTTTGAAGCGAGGATTCAGGAATATGGATAGGATAATTAAAACACGATATAAATTTAAAAGCACTATATGATTGCTTTTATTTAAACATTTATTTTATGTAATGTATTTATAAAACTAAAATTATTATTTTTTTACCCAAAACTTGCCAGCGCTTTCCTCCTACTAGTTTTCCAATATCTGGATTCAAAGACTGAGAACAGACAATCTTCATTAAGTCAGATAGATGTTTATCAGTTAATCTTGATCTGTATGACCTTTTGTTTAATTTCATGGACGAAAATAGTTGCTCACACAATGGCTTCCCTCTAAAGATGTGAACTAGCGCTGCCGCTAGGTATGGTTCATAACGGCACAACCCAGAGTGCTCTTTCTAACCTTTTTGCTATTGGGATCTGTTTGCATTACATGACACCGAGAGTGGCAGACATACCGCTTCTTCCAAAGGCCGCCAGAGCGGAGTCAGCGTGTTTGTGCACGTCCACAGGTCCCCAGGAAAGGCACTGGGCCATGTGTAGACTCGTCTTCCGTAGTTAAAGGTTAACGAGGGAATTGTGTGTACAGTAATTGCCTCGATCTCTCCTAAGCACTATTTCCTTCATAACATTTTTTTCTATTTTCACTTTATTTCAGAGCATCGAGGGCCACCAAAAATTACCTCTGGGGGCCGCCGGTGGCCTGCGGGCCGTCAGTTTGACACCCCTCGTCTATGTGGATCATAGCAAGCGGTACATACACGGAGGAGTGGGAATTCCAAGCCCTTCACGGAGCTCATGTGGGACCTGTCCATGAACGCAGAGGCTGCCGCGGGAACAGAACAAAGAGATGCCGCCCAGTTTTAAGTCAGGAGAGATGAGTATTTTCCCCACATGTATTTCATCTGTATGGGACGCAGACGGGCTGAGAAGCGGGACTACATGACGAAGAGTGCGGCAGTGTAATCACACGGGGACTCGTTAACAGCCTGCGACATGCAGGTGACGCCATCTTGCTCACTGAGAGTGAGGAAGGCCTGAAGCACTGGCGGATGAAGAGCAAACATTACAGGTTTCAGCATGAATTACACTTCAACATAAAGAAAACAAAAGAGCCTCCCAACTCGATCAACCTGCAGCATCACCATTCACGGAGCGAAGATGGGAATCTTCAGGGACAAACAGCCCTGGAAGTCACAGCAGTCAGGGAACACGCCGGCATGTTGCAGTGGGCAGACCCGCTGCCCTGGACACCTTCAAGTCGTCCAAGGCAAAGAGAGCAGTCTGAGGACTAAGGGGAGTCGGACTCGAGCCATGGAATTTTCCACCGTCTTCTATGTCTGCAGAAGCTGCCCAATGAACAAGGAAGACCAAAGAGGAACCGATGCCTTGTAAGGTTAGCATTGGTGACAAACATACCATGAACTGCCAAAAGAATGGAACAATGCGTCTTGGAAGAAGTACATCCCGTATATTCTGCTCCTTAGAAGTGAGCACAGGCCGAGAGGAATTACTGAAAGCTGAGGTCCAACATGATCGTGGAACAAGAGGAAAGTAAAAGGAAATAGAGGTATAAATAAAGGCACGTACATATGTAAATATATTTATATGTAACGATAGGGACATAGATCTATGTACATATACTTAAATATTAAGTACTAAGGTAGCAGATGGATATTGGGCCTCTACTCAAGTACTCCCTCAATGCAAGAACACTTTGTTCTAATAACCCGGCGTTCTGTGATGCTCACCTTCCCAACCCAATTGCTGAAGACAAAATGGGTGCATAAGCAAATGTGGTGAAGAAAGTTGATGGTGCCCAGCTATTAAAGACTTGAAAGTAAATAAGCGGCCATTTAGCAGGGAAGCCACAAAGCTCACATGGAAGAAGCACACCAGCCTGTGTGATCATGAGGTCCCAAAGGGATCAGGTATCAGGCATCAGAGGACCCCAAACAATCATACTGATGCAAATGAGGAGCGCAGAGTGGAGATCCAAAGCCCACCTGTAGACAATTGGGCATCGCCTCACAGAAAGAAGGCATGAGTCATCCAGGGTGCAGTATAGCACAGACGAAACATACAACATTCCTCTAGTTCTTTAATGCTTCACCCCCTCCACTATCATGACCCCCATTCTACCTTACAAATCCTGCTAGACCAGAGCATGTACATGGTACAGATTAGAGCTGGAAACACAGGACAGATAAACCCCTCAGAACCAATAATGAGAGTAGTGATATCAGGAGGGTAGGGGGAAGGTGGGGAGAGGAAGGAGGACCCGATCACAATGATCAAAGTATAACCTCCTCCACCCAGGGTGACGAACAACAGAAACATGGGTGAAGGGAGACAGCGATGGTGTAAGATATGAAAATAGTAATCATTTGTAATTTGTCAAGGGCTCATGAGGGTGGGAAGGTGGGGGAGGGCGGAAAAATGAGGAGCTGGTACCAAGAAAGAAAACATTTTGCAAAGGATGATGGCATCATACGCACAAATGTGCCTGACACAATGGGTGTGTGGCTTGTGATAAGAGCTGTAAGAGCCCCCAATAAAATGATTCTTTTAAAAAAGAAGAAGTATGGGCGGTAAGTTAAAAATGATGAGATTTCAACAAGGCATCTGGACCTGTTCTGGGAGGGACTAGCCCCTGGAGAAGGTCGCCCGGCGTGGCGATGTAGGATTCATGGCTGCTGGTGAGTGTCATGGGGTTGGTTCCGACCCATAGCGACTTCATGCACAAGTGAACAGACTAGTGCCCGGTCCTGCACCACCCTCATGATGGGTCCTGTGCTTGAGCCCATGGGTGAAGCAGAGGGTCGGTGGACAGAAACCGCCCCTCCAGGAGATGGCCTGACACAGCTGGAGGGGGCGGACCAGGCAGTGCTTCAGTCTGTCGTCTGTAAGGTCACTGTGAGTCAGAACCCGCTCCATGGCCCTCACCACGCCAGCACCCTGAGTCAGTGACCCTAATGAGGCTTGGGGAGGACGTAGAGAAACTGGAACCCTAGTGCCCTGCTATAGGAATGCAAAGCGGGGCAGCGCAGGGAAATCATCCGCAGTGCGACGGGAGTTTCCGTGACCCGAGACGCTCCCCTGGCAGGTGTGCGTGCTCATCCTCCAGAGAATGGGAACCGTCTGCCTACACAGCGACACACACCGGCACGTTCGTAGCAGCATGTCCCTGGTGACCCAACATGAAAGTCCACCCAACCGCTTTCCCCGAGGGCCAGACAAAGACCACGTGGTCCGTCCAGCTGGCGGTGAGGACGGCGCCATCCAAAGCACAGATGTTGTGACTGCAGTTGGAGCTCGATGGAGCCTCAAACTACCATCACACCAGACCCGGTCTTCTCTCATGCCACTTTGGCAGAAGGTCCCCGGTCGGTCAGTCCGTAGAGACTGAGCATGGGCTGGTGGCAGCATGGGGCTGGAGGAGGAGAACGGGGGCAGAGGTGACCTGCTACAGGCTTTCTTTTGGGGGTGATGAAGGTAGTCTCAAAGGGCGCGTAGTGACTGACAACCGAGTGAGTCACATCATCTGAGCGGTGGTTTGGCAGCTGAAGGATGTCACAAAGAGTGGGCATCCTCATCCTCACTTTCCCCATGAGGCCCTGCAGTGGGGGTGGGCGGTGGGGGAAGGGGCAGTAGTCTGCCAATGCTGGGCCCCTATCGGATGAGCCAACTACGGGGGTCTGCATGGCCAGGTACTGTTCACAGAGGAAGAGCAGGCCGCCTCCCCCATTGGAAGACCTTAGGTTCCCGCCCCTGGGGCAGGGGCCACTCGGCCACTGGGACCTTGCCGGTCCTCCGGGCTCACGACCTGAGTGGCCACAGCTGCAGATGAAGGGACAGACCCCCATTTCCACGGCGTAGACCCGAGCCCCTTCACACGTAGCTGTCAAAGGCCTTCCAGTCAGCTCCCTTGCACAGCGACCCCACATGTGCCGTCCACCTGCCCCAGGGGGCTCCCCACTGGGGCATTCAAGGCAGCGGCCTTCAGGAAGCAGGTGGCTGGGTCTGTCTTCCGAGGCGCCTCCGGCCTCGTGGTGCCTCTCTTAGCCCCTTGTATGCACACTGCACGCACGGGTGTTACTGAGCCAGTGCTGGCACGTAGTGACCCCTCCTCAGGGGCCCTAGAGGACAGAATAGAACTGCCCCAGAGGGTCCTGGGGGTTTTAGTCATTACAAGAGCAGTGGGCCGCAGCTTAGGTCCCAAGCCCGAGGGTTTGGGAAGTTTGAACTGGCGACCTCTCCGTTAGCCCCCAAGCCCACAGCCAAGGTCTCTGTCTCACTGCCATCGGGTGGATGCTGACTCACGCTCGAGAAATCCCATCTTCTTCCACTTGCTGTTATTAGACAGGTGTCTGGGTGGCGCTGTGGTTAAGAGCTTGGCCATAAGCCACAAGGTCGGCGGTTCAAGCCCACCAGACACTCTGGGGGAGGAAGACGAGGCTGTCTGCTCCCATCAAGATGTGTGGCCTCAGAAGCCCCCACAGGGGAAGTTCCACTCTGTGCTACAGGGTCGCTGTGGTGTCAGTTAGCCTTTTTGATATTATTATTAGGCAGGAGAGTGGAGCAAGTCTGAGGGACTAAGCAGCTCATTCCCTCAGGAGGAGCCTGCCCCAAGCTCTCAGGTGTGGCTAAGGAAGCTAGCGGAGGGCCACAGGTGACAGGATACCTGAACTGCTTCCTGTCCCAGCCGGTGGCTGGGGCCTGGTTTCTCGGCTGAGGGCAATCAGGCCCCACTGGGAGGGTTTGCCAACCCTCTCCCCAGCAGCTTGGTGCCTGGGCCACAAAACCAAACTCACTGCCACGGAGTCCGTGCCAACTGACAGCGACCCCCTCGTGGGTCTTCGAGACGATAACTGCTGACGAGAGTAGAAAGCCCAGCGGTCAGAGCACTGGTGGTCTTCAGTTGCTGACCATGCAAATCACAGCGCACGCATCACTGGCGTGCGTGCCTCTAACACGCTGCTCCTACAGAGGGAGCTGTGGGCCCAGCACAGGCTGACCCACTTTGCACGGTCTTTCTTCCACTGGACGGGGGCACCGGCCCTGCGTGGCAGTGCTGTCCTGAAGGGCAGATGGGCACAGGCTGCCTCCTGCCCCCCACCCCCGCCAGGGCCAAGTCTGAGCAGGACAGACCCTGCAGGGCTTGAGGACCAGGTGAGGGCCACATAGAGCCTGCTCAGCAAGAGCTACCTCGGCCTCTCCAGCCCCTGACCACAGGTGCACAGCTGGCTCCAGACCCCTGCAGGCCTGGGCCTTGGATCCCAGTCCCATTCCCTGGGAGCCCCGACTGGGCAGCTCTGAGGGTCAGAGGTGAAAGAGGAAATGAGGGCACACCAGGCCAGAGTCTCCTGGGTGGGTCTTGAATGGTAGGTTTGTCTTCTGGCCCCTCTCTGCACCCCACCCCCACCCTGAGTCATTTAAATAATCAAACCCGTCCTCTGTCTGACAAGCAGGGCTACCCCACATGGCCACTGTCAGCTCCCAGAGCCCAGAACACACCTGTGTGGTGCAAAGCACTGAGGTGTTCAACTTGCTCCCCAGCTAACCACAGGGCTGGAGGACCCAGCCCGCCCAGAGCCATCTGCTGCTCAAACACCAGCCATTGAAAACCTTCACACCAGGGGCCACCAGGAGCCAGATCCGCTCTGAAGGAAGCAGCAGCTGAAGGCACGGCTGGGGCCGCAGGCTGGTGTCCACTCACTCACCAGAGGGCACCTGGGGACAGCTCCCAGCAGCCAGGACCCACAAGCATCCACACGGATAGTTCTGGCACTGGCGGGGAAGGCCTCCCAGTCATAGGGTTCTAAGAGACCCCAGGACCCAGGGGCTCCCTGCCCACCCCCCAACCCAGGAGGACCAAAGGGCCGCTCGCTTCTGTCCCTGTACACTCTGAGCAGACTCCCAGAGAGATTGGGGGCTGGGGAGGCCAGTCCTTTCTGAAAGGGCCAAAGGGCCAGTGTCATCAGAGAGTGCCGCCTGGGCACTCTGAGTAGTGCCCTGCACCCCCACGCCCACCCACCTAGGAGGAGCGAAAACGAGGGACCGGCCCGTTTGGTCTTGGTGACGGTTTGCGTGGTTGCATGTCCTCCCGGGGATGGGTCACAGGCACAATCTGGTCACAGGTGTGACCTGCTCGTCACAGGGCTGGTGGAAAGATCTGGGCCAGGGTCCCACCGGGCCGGAGAGACGTCCCTGTGGGCCTGGGGCTTCAGACCCAGTGTATGAGGCCCTGAGGGGCCCCACAGAGGCAGGGCCTGCTGGGGAAGTCCCGCCAGCCTGTCTGCCTTCCCCGAGTATGGGAGTGGGGGTGCAGGAAGCCGCCTCTGGGGGTGGTGTCCCTGGGTGAGCAAACCTGAGTCAGGGACACAGGATGTGCCCTGACAGCTGTGAAGCTGGGTGGCTTCTACGTACTTCCAGGTGAGCCCTGGAAAAAGCCCGGCTTCTGAAGGGTCCCCCGACTTTGTGCACACCAGACATGGAGGGGCAGGGGACAGGAGAGCCGGCTGGGACAGCCTGGCAGCCCCCACTGTAGCCTGTGGGTGGCAGGTGGCTTCGGGTTTGTCGCTTCCTCATCTACAGAGTGAGGCGAGCCCTGGGTCCCCAACCACAGGTTGGCACGAGACACATGAGATAACCCACTTAGCACAGCCAGCACTGGCTGAGGGAGGTAGCCCTGCACACTAGTCTGTCCCTACAGACCCAGTGACACCCCTCCTTCCCAACCCCCCGCCAGCTCAGGCTGGCATGGCCCTCCCTGCACTGTTCCCAGCCAGCCCGAGGGCAGAGAAGAGACACGCTCAGACCGCAGGGCCTGGACAGTGGTCCCTAAAAGCGGACTGAGAAAGGAACCTTTTACTGGCACATTCGAGAACATTCCACAACAGCGGGGTGGGTCTGCTAACCTGATATGGGGGAGATGCCCGGGAAGTTGGGGGCACCAAGGGCTGAGGGGAGGGAAGCTAGCTGGTGCAGGGTCACCCCCTGTGGCTGGAAGAGCAGACTTCTTCTGTCTCAGCTGCATGCACGAGCTTGCTCTGGGGAACCCCCCCCCACACACCACGTCTGTACTGCACACACACCCCCCGCCCCCGCAGGCCCTGAGCCTGAGCCTGAGCCCAGGAAGGTCCCCTTGGGCTGAATTTGCATTTACATTCCTGCAGGACCTCAGAATGAGTACCTCTGCCTGGCACCGGGGCCCAGTGGGTAGCTCTTGGACACACCTACCCACCCAAGGCACCCTGAGCTCCGGTCCCTCACTCTGGCCCCGGGGGGTCCCCAGGGAGCCTGTGAGGCCACAGCGTGAGGTCAGCTGGCCTGTGGGACCAGGCTTGGGAGAAAACCTGCCTCAGCCAGACCACCCCACCCCACCCCCTGCCCCTGACCAGCAGGCCTGGTGCCCAGCTGGACCCCCCAACCAGCCTGAAGCTTAAGTGACCAGGCCACTCGGCCCAGAGACATCAAAACAACGGCTCAGCACCAGCCGTCTTGCTGGCTTCCCATGCCTGGTGGGCCCGGAGAAACCCACCTCCACCTGTTTGAGTCTGGGGTCAGGGGGGCAGCGGGTGGGTGTACTCACAGCACGCAGAGGGCATATGCCCGGGAGATGGACTCGCTGGCCCGCACAAGGAAGCTCCCGTCCTTGCCGGCTCTAGACAGCAGCTCCTCGGCCTTGGAGCGGGTGATGTTACCATGGTTCCAGCAGGGGACCATGGCGGGCAGCAGCCGACCCCCAGACCCACACGCCACCGCCGCCACCGAGGGGCAACTGAGGCTCCCCGTGCTGCGACCTGCCTCCTGTCCCCTCGCTGTTGCCTCGGCAGCTGCCACCACCAGCTCACTGTCTGACTTCCTGTTTCAAAGCTTGGCGAGGAGAGGAAACTGAGCGGCAAGGACTTCCTCATTACAGTGGAGGGGAGGGAGGGGGGGTGGGGGGGAAGAGGTCCTGCGGCCACCTTCCCGCCGACCACCAGCCCGCCACGCCCTCCCTCTCGCTCTTTCTCTTTCCTGTCCATGGGCCTCAGCCTCCCGCCCAAGGCCTGCCCAGGGCAACAAGCTGCTCCTTGGGGCTCTGCGGTTCAGGTCCGGCTACAAAGACGTTGGAGGGACCAACTCAGTGGTCCCAACGGCTTGTGTGGTGCCCCTGGAACGGCCATGCCCCGGCTGGCTCCCCCAGCTTCTGCACCCTGTGCCCAACGTGCCCAGGGTCCCAGCTCCCCGGGTGGAGGTGCTCAGGGAGACTGAGAGCTGGGCCCACCCAGAGCAACCCCGAGTGAGTGACACGTACCCTGCAGACACCGGGCCATCCTCGGTGCCTGGGGACAGCTCAGGTCACACCTGTCTGCTCCTTCGGAGGGGCTAGAAGGTACAAAAGGGAACAGAAGGTGAGCTGTTCTCCAGGGATCCCAAGTCCCCATGTCTCAGCTTATGAACAACGGTAGCTCAGGTGGGAGGCGGGGTGTTTATGGCACAAATGGAGGTCCGTTTTCCTCTCTGGACTTTGCAGGACAACCTGAGAGACGATCGCCAAAAGGAAGTCACCCCCCACAGGGCAAGCTGGCCGCCTGGCCTAAGGGCAGTGTTCATGCTGGGGCTCAGCAGATCAGGGCCTGACCAGTCTAACCAGGCCTGGCTCAGCTCGGGGTCTGACCAGCCAGATTGTGTCCCCTCTGCTCTGGGTCTGACCAATCAGAATGGACCTCCTCAGTTCTGGGCCCGACCAGTCCAACCAGGCCCCCTCTATTATTAGGTTGACCAATCAGATCAGGCCTCCTCTGCTGGACCTGACCAATCAGACTGGGCCCCTCTCCCTCAGCTCTGGGGTTGACCAGTCAGATCGGGCCCCCTCTATTGGGCACAGCTGCAAAGGGGCTGCCTTGTGAGACGACCATTTCTTTGATGAACACTGGCCCAAATATGCCAGACCCCTTAGACCTCAGATCTCCGGTTGGACCACCCCACAAGGTTGAATGGGCAAGTGTTGACCTGTGAGACACAGCAGCCCCCCAGCCAGCCCCACAGCCCTGCACTTGGGCCTTGTTGCCCAAGTGGGTTCCCATGTGAGGTGCATCAGCTCAAACTCAGCCCCTGCATGCCCGGGAGTGTAAGACTTCGCCCAGCCTCGGCTTCCCCTTCTGCAGTGGGCAAAGCTGCACCTGCGGAGCTTTGCGTGGGCGGAGTAGTAAGGTGGGCTGGTGGGCTTCTGGGATGGAAGCTCCAGCTCTGTCTTCAGCAGCCCTCCTAGTGCTGGGTGCTCAGACCTGCGGCCACAGACAGGAGCACGAACTGGCATTCCAGGGAGTGGGCCCTAGCCAGTACACCCCTCCCCGCATCCCTGCTGCTCAGCAAGAAAAGGGCTAGATGGGGGTCTGTGGGTGGGCTAGATGGAGGGAGGCTCAGAAATCATGCCCCAATCAAAGCCCCCCCTCTCTAAAAGGGACGCAGGGGCCAGGAAGCCGAGGCGTGGGCTTCTCTTTCCCGATCCAGCCTCCCAACCCGCTGGGCCCTCACCATGTGTCAGGCCTCCCTGGTCTCCAAATGAGGATGGCTTCCCCAGCCGCACCTGCCCTCAGCCGAGAGCCTTCCCTCCAGACCCAGGGACCAGAGGCCAGCCAGACAGACAGACAGCAGCACACTGCCCTATGGAAGAAGCCAGTTCCCACCGTGAGCATTTCCGGGAAAGGCAGGAAAACATAAATAAAATAAAATCAGTGGTCGCCAGGGTGATGGAGAGGTGGAAGGGGCCCTGAGGGTGTTTCCAAGACAGAGGGTGCTGTGAGTTAGGCATCAGGCTGCTAGTCAGAAGGTTAGTGGTTCAAACCTACCAAGCCTCCAAGGGAGCATGCTGAGGCTGTCTGCTCCTGGAAAGACGCACAGTCTCAGAGCCCCCGTATATGGCCGCTGTGAGTCAGAATTGGTGCTCTTTCTTGGTAGCTATTCTAAGGAGCCCCGCTGGCCCCATGGATTAAGCATTAGCCTGCCAACCAAAAGGTCCATAGTTCAAGTCCTTCAGCTGCCCTGAGGCCATCTGCTTCTGCACCAATTCTCAACCTTAGGACCCTGCAGGCGGGCCTCTGTCCTGCCAGGTCACAGTGAGCCAGAATGGACCGGGAGGCAGCAGGTTTGAGTTTTTGGTGGCCGAAGGAGAAAGAGACATCCAGTGTCTGCCAACACCCATCGGAGTGCACGACACAGAGAGGGACGTGTCCACGCCACTCACACAGCACGCGTGACCATTCCGTGAACAGCACCTCAGTTGTCAGCTCGTCAGCCGCAACGAAGGTGCTCTCTGCATTTCCCTGCAAACCTACAAACTGCGGGGATCAGAAAACAAAACCCAACTCACGGCTGTCAAGCCACCTCTGACTCCTCGTGACGCTGCAGGACCCAGCAGAGCAGATCTGGCAGCTAGATGCTGCTCAGCCGGATCCTTCACAGCCACCCTGCGCACAGGAGACGGAAACACCGCCCGGTCCTGCGCCGCCCTCACCATTGCTCGCCTGTTCGAGCCCGTTGTTGCAGACACGGTGTCCGTCCACCTTGTCCGGGGCCTTCCTCTCTGTCGCTGCCCCTCCACTTTACCAAGCACACTGTCCTTCTCCAGCGACTGCTCTCTCCCGATCACATGTCCAAACCAAATGTTTAAGGGAGCAAAAAGCTTCCCCGTTCTCCCACCAAGGGGTTGGAGAGTTGAAACTGCTGAACCTGAAGCCCGGGACACCAGCAAACCCCAAACCAAACTCACTGCTATCAAGTCGTTTCTGACTCACGGCGACCCTACAGGACCTGTTCTGTAGAACTGGCCCCTGTGAGTTTCTGAGATTGTAACCGTTTACAGGAGTAGAAAGCTCCATCTTTCTCCCTTGGAGGTGGCTGGTGGCTTTGAACTTCTGACCTTGCGGTCAGCGGCCGAATGCATAACCACCAGGGCTCCTCTTGCCACCACCCAGGCACCTCTGATAAGAACAGTAGATCTTGGGTAGGGAATGTATGGATGTGCTTTATACAATTGATGTATGTATATGTATGGATGGTGATAAGAGTTGTATGGGTCCCTAATAAAATGTAAAAAAAGAAAAGAGGAGAAAAAAATGATTAGGGCAAAGACTGTACAGATGTGCTTTATACAATTGATGTATGTATATGTATGAACTGTGATAAGAATTGTATGAGCCCCTAACAAATTGTTAAAATTAAAAAAAAAACAGTAGATCTTAAAAGAAATCTAACATCACCCATGAGCACATCCCTGGGACCTGTGTGAATGAGGGGATATAGAGACAAGAGGTCCTCCAGGCTCCCCGACTCCCCACAATTCCAGCAAAGGTGTTCTCTCATCATCTCTCCTCCACTTCCCATGCCAGTCCTTTCTAGAGGAATCCTGCACTAGCAACACCTGCCCCTCCTGCCCCATCCACGCTCCAAACCCACATCCGGCCCCTTGGCTCCTTGATCAGGCCATCTCTGGAGACCACTCCAGGTCCAGCCCCGACCCTTCTCTCCCTTACCTGTACGACCATCATGCCTGCCTTTGACTCCCTCTGTCCTCCGCGTGACGTCCACAAGCTGGGTGTCATCCAACGGAGGTGTGCATTCTGTCCCTGGTCTAGATCCTGATGTCCAGGTGTGGGCTACGCTTCCACCAGCAGCTCCTGGGGAGAACCGTTCCTTCCTGGCTCCTTCTAGCTCCCGGGGACTGCTTTCTGGCCTTGGCCTTCCTTGGTTTCCTTCAGCTGCAGCCACACTGTGTGCACCTTGGGTGGGCCCATCTCTGCCTGCACTTCACTGCTCTCCCTATAAGGATCAGAGGCATACTGGACAGGGGGCTTCGCAGAGTGACCTCATTTTAGGATGGCCGGCTACAAAGACACTGCTTTCAAATAAGGTTCCATTAGCAATTGAATACTTAAGGGCTGTGTCTGTCACCATGGCCTTTGAGAGGGCCATGACTCAGCCCAGGAGCCCTGGTGACAGACACAGTTAAGTATTCAATTGCTAATGGAGGGTCAGTGGCTAAGTGCACATCAAGAAAACATCCCAACCCAATGCTGCCCAAGCCCACAAGTCCAACATTAACCCATATATCTGACACCAACCCACAACGTCCTCCTCCATCTCATAAAACACATGCAATGATGTTGACTGCAAGAGGAATGCTGAATCAGTGACCGTGTAAGCTTCTCAGCACTGGCAGGAGTCTCCAGACAGCTGCTTCAGCACCCAGGGCTGCATCAGGGTAGGTCCATGTGGCTTCTCCTCAGGGTGTCTTGCAGGAAGTGAGTCTTGCCAGCTGAAGCAGGGAACTGGCTAAGGCAACTGCACCCCCTGGTCCAAACATCACAAAGCAAGAGATCCGAGAACTAGAAAGACGAGGGTCACCGATCTATTTATCTCGCCGCCCTTCAATTAGCCCCACATGTGTTTATCTGCCAGGTTAGCACAATAAACTTTAACTATATCAGATGGGTTGTTTTTCGCTTTGTGTTTTAATATCCTGCCCAGTACAGATATTTTAAGGATGGTTTCCTCATTTAAAAAATTTTTTTTTGGGTTTCCTCATTCTTAAGGTGTAAGGTCTCTCTCTCTCCGGGCTAAATTCCAACCTCAGTCCTTGGCTCCGCTCGAGAAAGATTTCACGCCGAAGCTGGGCTCGTGATCCAAGTGAATTTAATGAGAGTTAAAAGAAGCTTCAGGTTTATACGCAGCACCCATAGGATTCCTCTGACCATGCGGTCTGGCAGAGACTGCTCAGGGTCATGCAAGGATCTCTCTCCCAAGTTTCCTCCCACGAAGACGACCAGACAAGATCCCTCTCCCTTCCTGTCCCTGCCTTTTCAAGGGTTCCCGGGGGAGGCGTGGTGAATGACCCCAGGTCGCTCCCATTGGCTGAATTGCAATCACCTGGCCCAGGTGGGTTGCTCCAGGTGTAAACGCCCATCCGTGCCCACCGGCGGGAAAATCCAGCTTTGTCCTATGCGGGCTCTCCTGGGCATGCGTCAATGGACTTCCCATCCCTGATGCTAGCTACCTAACAAAGGCTCATCCCACTTTACTTCTTCCCAGTTCAATCACCTGACCTGTCCAGCACTGTCAGCCTCCTTTGCCCCCCAGCCTTCCCATGGTCAGGAAGCCCCACCATTTAGATTAGGGCAGCCCAGTGTTGTGTGAGGTCTGGGTGCATTGTCATAGACCCCCGTCTAGCTAAACAAGCTCTGGGGGCATACCAGTGAGGCATTGGGCTGTTAACCTCAAGGTCAGCAGTTTGAAACGAGCCGCTCGCTCCTCGGGAGAAAGATGGAGCTCTCTACTCCCGTAAAGAGTTCCGGTCTTGGAAACTCACAGGGGCAGTTCTACTCTGTCCTAGAGGGTCGCGATGCGTCGCCAGGGCATTGACTCATTGTGGCGAGTTTTGGGTTTGGTTCATCTCGGGCAGTGGTCATCCACCTTCCTTGTGCCACAACCCTTTCACACAGCTCCTCATGTGGTGGTGACCCCAACCATTAGATTATTTTCATGGCTACTTCATAGCTGTCCTTTTGCTCCTGTTATGAATCATCATGTAAATATCTGATATGCAGGACGTATTTTCATTGTTACAAATTGAATATCATGAAAGCATAGTCTGACTATGTAATATACATTGAGAAATACTTATTTCTAATGACAAGTAAATGAAATTTTGTCTGGAAGCGTGGTGTAGCATGGGTAACAGTCTTAATATAACAAGAGTTAACTACATTGCTACATTTTGGGACAGTATGCATAAAAGCCAATGTCAGGTTGAAGGTTGAGAAAGCTTCCTCCTCACCAGATCAGCCTATCTGCTTGTGGCGGATATGGAGACGGATAGTGGAGACAGATAGCGAGCGGACCCACCTGGAGACGGATAGCGGAGCAGTGTATTGGGTAAAATTATCAGAAATGTGTGTTTTCCGATCGTCTTAGGCGACCCCTGTGAAAGGGTCTCTCAACCCCCAAAGGGGTTGCAACCCACAGGTTGAGAACCACTGGTCTAAACAGTTGAACCCACACCAGACCAAAATCCAAACTCCCTGCCATTGAGCCGATGCCAACCTGTGTGTGGTACAGCGATTGCGCGGTGGCGATTTAGAGTGATGGGCGCCCTCCTCGGGCCTGCATCTGCTCCTGCTCGGCTCCAGGAACGCGTCTCCCTGGTCTGCGTGGCCGAGCGCACGGTCCGTTCCCAGCTAGCCGTGCATCTCACACAGGGAGATGAAGGGGCAGTGCCGCGATGAGTCACCACCCAACGGTCTCGGAACTCATCCAAGGGGGGAGCCTAGGTCTCCTTGGCCCTTGTTTCCCAAGACCATCCATGCTCTGCTGCCTGGAGGCCAGGCTGGTGCAAATGGGCCAACACTCAACCCTTGGCAGAAAGGGGCCTTGGAGGACTGGTCTGGCGAGCTGTTCTGAAAAATCATCAGCCAAAAGTCCCAGGGTGCTTGTGGCGTCACCGAAAGTCAGAACTGACTCGACAGCAGCAGCACCAACCCTGCTGGTAACGCCGCTGCCCACTGGAGACACACTCGTAAAGCCTGGCTTCCGGTGACTCTCTGCAAGGCGCCCCCTTGCTCCTCGGAGGACCACGTGGGCTTGTCTCACCCAGGCTGTGGCCATTGCATCATCTGTCAAGTTGAACAAAGGGGTGGAGTCTAGCCTGCCAATCAGGTCATAGCCAATGAGGCATGGCCTTCTCCTGAGGATTCTGGGAACTCCTCCCTTCCACCCTGGACGAAGGGGACACACACTCTCTGCTCGACATTCCTACTGACACATGAAGCTAGGTGGATGATAGCCAGAACTCTGGAGCTGGAGGAGCCACATAGGGACCCACGTCAGCACTGAGATGCTTCCACGGAACTGGATCCACAAGACTTCCCACCCAATGGCCTGTGGTCTTCCTGCATTCAGTGTCACTGTGTGTGTCTGAAGAAGAATTTATAGACTGGTATTGGACTATGGGCTAATATCAGATTTATGGACTTCACCTGGACTGGGCTGGGATGCTTTCTTAATAGAGAATTACTCTGTGATATAAAACTCTCTGGTACACACAGATGAGTGTCTCTGGATTTGTTTCTCTAGGCAACCCAGACTAACACAGAGACCATCTACGAGAATGTCTACGGTGATTCCTTTTCTGATCCTGTCCGACGGACGGCTGGGAATTCTGTTGGGTGCACGCTGAAGAAAGAACCCACCACCTTGACATCTCCCCATGATGTCTGAGGTCAGGTCACTGCATCTCTAGACAGGGATCTCTTCCAGGCATCTCTTCCACAACATAGGTGTTGTGGGTTATGTGTTGGGCCACTAACTGCAAGGTCAGCAGTTCGAAACCACCAGCTGCTCCATGGGAGAAAGAGAGGCTCGCTGCTCCCATGAAGAGTTCGTCTTGAAAGCCCACAGGGGGCAGTCCCACCCTGTCCCAGAGGGCTGCTATGAGTCAGAATCCACTCAACGACACTGAGTTTGTTTTTTGGGGGGGCGTTGATCTTTCAGGGGCGGAAGGCAGGAGTGAGGGGAGGCTAGGGATAGGGTATGTGGGTGGAGTCGAGAGAGCAGGCAGGTCTGTCTGACATCTGAGTTGACTTCAGAAGCCAGCTGGACAGCGGAGGTGTCGCCGCATGGAAGGCGTTGGGAGGGGATGTTGGTCAGAGGGGCCCGAAGGTCTGGATCGGTTGTCATGGAAAACATGCTGCCTGACACCTGGCTGGGCACCTTGACGGGGCACCGTGACTGCTGCCCTGGTGGATGAGGGTCTCACAGCCAGGAGCACCTACCGCCCCTGATACCCTCCTAGCGGTGGCTCCCATGGGTCCACACTTCCCAAGTCACAGCTTAACTTCCAACTAAGCCCTGTTTTTCGCTTGTGTCCAACCTGAGCAGCCCCCAAGTCTGTGGGCCAACACTATCCCAACAGCTGTCAGGCCACAACCCACAAACAAAACTCCACGCCCGTGGGAAGGGGAGGCCTGCTCCCGAGGCCACACCCAGGCACGGGGCCTCAGAACAGCCCCATTGGGGTGAGTCCCAGGACTCTGGACTGTCTGGTCTACTTCATATGTGGGACAGAGGATGGAAAGCAACTGACAGGGAGGAATGGGGGTCTGGTTGTGTGGACCCGGTGGTCACTGGGCCAGTCCCAGGTCCTTGTAGGGCATGAGGAGAAATTCAAGGGCCCCTGAAGGGTGGGACCCAGCCAGATGGCTCGCTTGCCCTGCTCAGAGGGCTATACAGATCAATGCACAGCCATCCTGAAAGGCCTTTATTCAGTCCTGCCCAGCTCGGCAATTCTCCTGCCCCTCACCTGCCCTGTGGCTTCCCCACGCTCACTCTTGGTCCCCACCCTCCCCCAGGGAAGGAGCAGCTCTCTGGCAGGCATACCTCTACCTACCCCCACCTGGCAGCGTCTCAGGGCCTGCACTTGTCCTTGTCCCAGGTCTTGACCCCAGCCCCAGCCCACGTCCCAGCACCCGAGTGCAGAGGCTCTGGCCTGGTTTTACCTCTCCTCCTCCTGGCTTCCACCTGAGCCACACGGCACTCCAGCACGCTGTCATCTCGCCACGGGAAAACCAGCCTCCCGGCCACCTCCCTGCCCCAGCCTGCCTCCTGGGGCAAACCCTCCGCAGCACCCCGCAACCAGGGAGCTCCTACATCTCGTTGCCTCCCATTTCAATTCCACCCCTCACAAGACTCTGCACACACCCCAACCCCTGCCCCCACCATCACAGTGTTCATGGCAGCGGGAGTTTCTCAGGCCAGGGTCTCTGCCCACCCAAGGCCAGTGCCAGTCCAATATCCCCGGTGCCATGAGGAGGCTACACTAGGCCTCTAAACACTTCCCCACCATGGACGTAAGTGCACAGGAGTGTGGGTGGCCGAGTGGGTTGTGCATTGGTTTGCTAACCAATCGAAAACACTAGTTGCTTCTCGGGAGACAGATGAGGCTTTCCACTCCCGTAAAAGTGAGAGTCTCGGGAACCCACAGGGCCAGCTCTACCCTGTCCTGTTGTGTCACCGTGAGTCGGAATGGACTGGGGGCAGTGAGTTTGGTTGGGGGTTCGGAGCATAAGCACAATACTCCCCCTCCACAAAAACGCTCCCTTCCCACCCCCCAACTGATCACCACAAATAATCACTGGTTTCTCTAGATTTGCACGTGTTATCTAAGTGAGAGCACCCCACATTGGCCCTCGTGTGTCTGACTGCAGAGTTTCCAAGGCTCATCCCATGGTAGTGAGCACGAGGCCTTCGTCCCTGTATGGCCAAGCATGATGCTAGCGTGTGTACAGACATGTCGTGGTGGGCCGCTGTCTGTTAGTGGGCATTTGCAGTGGTTTCTGCCTTTGGGCTGCAGCGAATGACTTTCAGCATTGGGGCCCATGTTCCTCCTCCTTACGCTCTGGCCAAGGCCTCTGGGCCTCCTGGGAGGCCCCTTCCTCCACTTTGAGAGATGAGCACCCCCAGTATGGTCTTGCCTCTTCTTCACCTCCCACATCACCCTTTACCCCAGGGAATCTCGACCTGCTGTGAGAATGGAGAGGGGGCAGCCTCTGGAAGGATGGCCAGAGTGGTGAGACTCGTTTCACGCACTCGGGACATGTTGCCCAGTCCCTGGAGAAGGACATCGTGCTGGGTAAAGTGCAGGGGCAGCGTGAAAGCAGGGGGTCCTCGACCAGACGGACTGACACAGTGGCCGCAGCAATCGATTCCAGCACAGCAACAACTGTTGGAAGGTGTGGGTCTGGGTGGTGTTTGTTCTGTTGGACCTAGGGCCACCACAAGTCAGAATTGACTCCATGGCACCTAACAACAACAACAACAACAACATACATTTTCCTGGGGATGTAAATGGGTTACAATTCAGGATCAGAGATGTTCAGGACATAGCTCTTCCATCAGGAGGAGCTCTTCCCACAGGAGATCTCTCTCTGGTCCTTGGTCTCTCAGCCACATAGCCCCTTGGCCTTTGCCCTGCTTGGGTAAGGAGACAAAGCTCATTTAGCTCTGCTAGTAAGTGCCCCAGGGGCACGCCACTCCTCCATAAGCCAGAAGACGCTCAGCTCTCGCTCTGTGGGTCAGCAAACCTAGCTCTTCCAATTACGTGCCTGGAGGTACCCTGCTCCACAAGTGATCCTCCTGCTCAAACTAAACTCTGCTTGCTCCGGGGTCTAACGCTGTTTAGGAAGCCCACCGCCCTGTCTCACGCTTCGGCTCTTGGTTCTGCTTCTGCCACTTGTCTGCCATCCTTCGGCTGCTTCCCTGGCGTGGCAGCTGAGGAAGTTCAGTGCCCAAGGGCTTCAGGGTCCCCAGGACGTGCTCCACTCCCGGCTGTCCTTTCGTAATGGCAGTGAGGTTCCCTGCTCCTGGCTGAGATGGCCCACTTCATATGCAGGATGGCAGACTCGACGGATCCCAGTGTGTACACTCACAACTCACCCTGGCCAACCTCTCCCAGCGGGGCACACCATCCCTTCAGCGTCTGCCCTGCCTTCTGTACCCAGACTGTCAGGAGGAAGCCACATCGGGGCAGAGAGCCGCAGAGACTGTGGCTGGGAGATCCACAGACAGTAACTCACGGCACCACACGGACCACACTTTCATAGTTTATCCCTCCTCCTTCTCAGGCGACTCTGGGCAGAACTCCGGATTCAGGTATCAGGAAAATCACGGTACCATCTGCAGAGAGCAGAAACTACATAGGACTTCTGGGGTTTTCCAGGGTCGCCAGAGCGGCAGGATGCAGTCTCACCACTTTACTGTCATCCTTTTAAAACACGCTGCCCCAACAAACAAACAAACACCCTCACAGCTGCTGAGTCGATGCCAACTCATAGCAACCCTGTAGGACAGGGCAAGCCTGCCCCTGTGGGTTTCTGAGACTAACTCTTTACCGGGGTCGAAAGCCCCCATCTTTCTCTGAGTGGTTTCAAATCGCTTAGCTTACAGTCAGCAACCCGGCGCGTAACCACCCTGCCACCCGGCCTCCTCGCCATCCCTTTTAGGAGAGCATGTGAATTTTCCTTCTCTGACAGATTTCCTCCTCGCACAGGTTCTGTTTTTCACAGCTTTCTCTGCCGTGCCAGCTTCAGAGGGCCTGCCACGAAGGAAGTGACCATCTGCGAGGTACCTGGCAGCCAGTAGGTGCCCATGGCCAGGCTGATCTTTGCAGTGGCCCCAGGAAGGCAGTCTCCGTGGGCCCTGGAGAGGACTTGGCAGGAACGATTTCACAAACCCATGGGAAAAAGGCAGGGATCTGTGACTGAAAATGACCTAACCGGTCAAGCTGTGAGCATGGTGTCCCCCATCCCCGCCAGCAGGGGGCGCGCGGATGCCCGGCTGCACACGTGTCACTTTCCTCCGTGGTTTGCGTGTGGCCAGCGCCAGACATGCATGTTCTCATGGCAACACCGGCAACAGGAGTGGGTGGGGCTGGGGGGGCGGCTGGAAGGGACTTGACCAGCCGCAGGACGAGAGGCTCAAGTTTAGGAAGAACTGGGTGGTGGAGAGCCACACCCTCTCAAGTCATCCGTGTCCCGGTCCAGATGGTCAGAGACATGGAATCTCTTTGTAATATGATGTTCGTGGAAAAAGGTCTGGAAACCATTGACGGCCCAGCGGGCTTCCAATTGTGGGAGGAAGAAAAGCTCCGGAAAACGCCAGATAGAAGGAGGGCAGCGTTAGCAGACGTTTCGACCTGCAAGTTTTTTTTGGGGGGGGATTGGTTTTTTAACCCTGCCTTCCATTTTTCCAGATTTTGTCTGCAATCACTTGCCCTTCTTCTCATTCAGTTCTAGCTCGTAGCAGTTGGAAGTAAACAAGAACACGGCGCTTAGTCCAGGGTCCTCTGACAGCCTTGCTCCGTTTGGACCCGTGGTTGGAGCCATGCTGTCAGTTCGTCTTCTTGAGAAGGCGCCTGCATTTCACTGCCGCTCTCTTCGGCACGGGAGACGTGTGGGGCCTTCCCCTGCTTCACGCACTCGCAGGGGCAGTTCCACCCTGTCCTGTGGGGCAGCTAGGCATCGGCATTGACTGGAGGGCAGTGAGTTTGTTGTCCTTCTTCAGGGACTGGTCCCCGCTGATAAGGTCAATGTTGGTGAGAGGAAGTCTCCCCAGCCGTGCTTCTGAAGAGCATCCAACCTGTACTTCCAAGCCTGACTGCCGCCTTCTTCTGGCAGGTCCACAACGCACATGTATTCGGTATACATTTTTATTCAACATCCTATTGGGAGCTGTTACAGATAGTGTAACAATCCACAATCCTGTTAGATTGAGCATCATTTTACAGTTGCTACCACCAACCGTTTGTGTCCGATATTTTTCACCACCAACGTCGTCATGCCAAGCCATCTCTTCTTCCTTGGTCTCATGACTTACCGGCCAGGTTCTGCATGCACTGGATGCAGCGGAAAACACCGCAGCTTGGATCCACGGCACCTTCATCCTCAAAGTGAGTTGGCTTTTGAACACTCCAATGAGGCCTTTTGCAGGAGTTTTGCCCCATGCAGGGCATCGCCCGGGGTCAGAGCTGCTGCTCCTGGTGTTGGTCGTGGGTCAAGGGAAGTGGGATCCTTGACAACCTGGGTCTTGAGGTAGTTAGTTTATTGTGCCAACATGGCCGATGCACGTAGGTGGGGTTAATTGAAGGGCACAGGGATAAATGGCTCGGTGGGCCTTGCCTTTTGAGTTCTCAGGTCTCTTGCTTTCGGATGGTCGGACCAGGGTGCAGCTGCCTTAGCTGGTTCCCTGCTTCAGCTGTCAAAGCTCACCTTCCTGCAAGACATCCCTGAGGAGAAGCTGCATGGACCTATCCGGATGCAGCCATGGGTGCTGGAGCAGCCGTGTGGAGACCCCTGCCAGCACGGAGATGCTTACACATTCACTGACTCGGCTTTCCTCCTGCAGTCGGCATCATTCTGTCTGTTTTTCGAGATGGAAGAGGACTTTGTGGATTGGTGTTGGACATATGGGTTAATGTTGGACTTGTGGGCTTGGGCAGCACTGGGTTGGGATGTCCTCTTGATGTCACTTATCCTTTATATAAAACTCTCTCTTATACAAATGCGTTTCTGTGGATTTGTTTCTCTAAAGTGCCGACTCACACAGTCTTTTCTCCAGTTGTCGTGATGTTGCTTCTTGGTCCAGAGGCGAGGAGTCTGATTTCTCTGCTGAGATGTCCTCCTCCTGAAGGCTGTAGTCCAGCCCACTTCACTCCCAGCAAGCAAGATTGCGTCACTCGCATCTCGCACGTGGTTAGTGGCTCCTCCGAAAAGTCACCTGCTTCTTCGTAGAGTTCAGCTTCTCAGCTGATTTGCTCAGCGCAGAGACTGAATGAGTGCAAGGGAGAGATGGGTCCCCGACGCCCAACTTCCTTGATGCGAAGGCGCGCGACAGCCCTTGCTCCGTTAGAACACCTGAGTCAATGGCGAGGCTCTGCCTGGACAGACACTGCTCGTGGAACAAGTAGCGAGATAACAAGGCAGCTCCGGTTCTCGTTTGCTTCTGTCAAACCTGCAGGAACAGCCCGGAGGCACGTGCATGGCTGGAATTCAGAAGCTTCTCCGCTGCCATGCAGCTCTCGGATCCTTGAGGGACAGGCTGAATTATTTACATACGCACAGAAGAAAAACCAGCCAGGATACCAAGAGGCCGGGGTTGCTCACAAGGATGCTCACCTCAGTGTTCTGTAGATGCACATGGAAGTGAGTTTCCATCTCAGGACTGACTGGAGGATCTGTATCTATCTCTATCTATCTCTATATCACTACCGCTGAGTTGATGCTGCCTCCTGGCCGCCTATAGGACAGGGTGAACTTGCCCCTGTGGTTTCCGAGACCATAACTCTTTATGGGCGTAGCAAGCCTCATCTTCCCACCATGGAGAGGCTGGTGGTTTTGAACGGTTTACGTTATGGTTACCTGCTCGACGCATAACCACTCAACCACCAGGGCTCTATACATGCACTGCCACCATTTGCTTTCAAAATGAAACCTCCAATGACCACACTCAGAAACAAGCCAGAAAAACCTCACTGCCATTGAGTCAATGGCAACACCGAGCGACCCTATAGGGCAGGGTAGAACTACGTCTGTGCTTTTGAAGAATCAGAAGCCCCGTCGTCCCCCCAGAGAGGGCTGGTGGTTCCAAACTGCTAATCTTGGCGATCACAGCCCAACACATAACCTCTCTGCCCCCCAGGACTCCTACAAGACAACAGGAAGACCAAGACGCCAAACCCACGGCCATGGAGTCAGTGCTGACAACCCTATAGGGCAGGGGAGAATGCCTCTGTGGGTTTCCCAGACTGTCACTCTTATCTATCTATCTATCTATCTATCTATCTATTGATTTATTTATTGGGCCATAATCCACATAGCACACAATTCAATAGTCCAATCATATCACAAAGAGTTGGGCAATCATGGCTGCCACCCGCTTTAAACAGTTCCTTCCTTCACGCACGCCTTGTTCTCAGCTCCCCTTCCCGCCCCGACCTCCCCTGCCACAATCCCAAGAAGCGGTTCATCCAGTTCCTGTCTCTACAGCTTCACCCAGCCTGGATTTCAAATACCACAAAACTCACACAAGCAAAAAAGCAAGGAAATAAACAAACAAAAAAAAGCGAACAACGATAACAAAATAGAGAAAACCCTCCATCAAAAACCCAGCAGAAAATATTAAGAACGAGAACAACGTAAAAATGGGTCCAAAGGGAAATAAAATGTTCAGATGTTAAATTTTAACCCAGGTACAAGACGGGAACCCTCTACAGACGTCGAAAGCCTCATCTTTCTCCGGAGGAGCGGCGGGTAGTTTTGAACTGCTGACCTCTGGCTCGCCCACTGTGCCGCCAGGGCTCTGGACCTGGGCGAAGGGGCGTGTAATTCACGGTGTCTTCCACATCTTTGCGAGAGGTGGTGCTGTGGCCCACTGCCTGGACACTCCCCTGGGCAGCCGTGTCCTCTCGTGTCGCTGTGAGGCAGCGTGGACTCAGCGGCAGGGTGTTGGGGTTTCTTAACGTGGGGCAACGGCTGCTGCGACAGAGAGCTGGTCTCACCTCGGGAGGAAAGGGGGACGTCCACAGGGAGGCAGTGGATCGGCAGCACAGGTGCCTCTGGTCAACGGGCTCCTGGGCAGCTGTTTGCGTCAGGCACCTTTGTGGGGACACGCTTGGGGGCTTCCTGCAGCGCAGCCGGCTTCTGCGCGCGCTTCTTTGAGCCTCAAGCCTTGCACGTGGAGACCGAGGTGCCCTTCCTTGGTTCCCCGTGTGCTGGGGGTGACTGTCTCTGGTGCTGCTCCTCCGTGGGAAACGGGCGCCAGAGAAAGACACTGGTCCCTCTGCTTACTCGTGGACTGCAGACGCATCATCAGGGGCCAATCCCTGGAGGAGGACAACGTGGACCCAACGGCTACACCCATGAGCTCCTACTTGGCCATGATTGGAGGGACGGTGCGGTAGGGGGGCTTTCTCCCTCGCAGAGAGAAGCCGTGAGCAGTGCCCCCCAGCCCTCCTCCGGTCACCCACCCTCTCGTAGCTGGCGCTCCAGGCAGCCTGAGGTGCCATTGCCACTAAAGCTTGGCAATCTCCCTGCGAGGTCACTCGAGCCGACTGCCCTCCCACCGCGTGGGGTCACCGGGGCGTGCCGTCCTCCTGTGACGTCACTAGGACCCGCTAGTTCCCAGTGGGCTCACTAGAGTCCGGTCCTTCCCCAAGAAGCCATGAGGGAATCTGCTTCTTCCCCACGGGGTCACTAGGAGGCTCCTGCCTCCCTGTGAGGTCCCTAAGGGGCCGAGCACACTGGCCTCAGGAGATAAAAGTCCCCCAGTGAGGTGTTCTGTTGTATCCACCCCCCTGAACCCCGAGGCCAAGAATAGCACTCCTGGCAACCACCTTCAGCCGAGGAAGGAACAGCAGTGGGCTGGGTGACAGGGTGAGCAATGGCCCCGGGGACCGGCCCCCACGGGGACCAGCGCCACGATCAGACAGACGGATAGGAACGGGACCCCACGGACAGGTTGGACAGAGGGCTGTACGCACACTGAAGGGACCGAAGCTCGAGGCAAGAATGAGAAGGCAAATTGTCTCATGGGGAACTGAAAGTGCCGGGGAACCCCAAGTCCCAGGAAAGCGGTGGGAAAAACCAACCCAACAAAACACCCACAACAAACAAGCGAAGAACCCACACGTGCATTCTCTCAAGGTTCCACAGGCTGGAAGCCCCAAATCCCAGTGGCCGAGGCAAAGCGAGGTGTGGCAGAGCCAGGCGTCCCCCTGGAGACTGAGAGGGGGTGTGCCTGGTCTGGGCGGGCACCTCCAGGAGCCTCCAGACGTCTCTGACAGTCTCCGGCCAGCACTGGGCCCTGGGGCGTGAGCTCTCTGAGTGCGTGCTTGTTGATTTGCTTGGGAAGTGGCTTCCGGAGGGCCGGTGGAGGCCCTGCCTGTCCCCGCGGTCTGCGATTTGTGTGCTTGTGGGTGTTTCTAAGGATACAAATTCATTACAGTGAAAATCCAGTCTTGCTGAAGCACCGTTTGTATCCTGGATCGCATCCCAGGACGGCAAAAGGGCGCGAGTGGGGAAAGGATGACATTGCCACTAAGCCTGGACTGAGGCGAATTGTCACATCCCATGAGCATCTTCTCTTCTGAACAAAGCACCGCAGTTATGTGAGGCGTTACCGTGAGGGGCAGCTCATGGGTGTGGGGTCCACAGAACTCTGCCCTCTCTTTGTAATCTTCCTGTAAATCTAGCATTATTCAAAACTAAAAAAGGGGGAAAGTTTATTTTCAAAATTCTTTTCCCAAACATTTTTTAAACCCAATAAAATTGCATGGCTTTGGAGGTTAAAACTGTAAATTCCCTCATCAGTTCAACGTTCATCTTTTCTTGGGGTGGGGCCGTATGCAGAGCTCACACGGGGCGGCGCACCGGGTCAGTCTGCTGCACGAGACTCTTTCAGGGGTCGAAAAGCGAGGATGCTGCTTTGAGGACTCAGGTGCGCCTGACCCGAGCTGTGGTGCTTTCACCTTCCTCCTGTGCACCTGAACGCCGGGCGCTGAATAAGGAAGACGGAAGAAACCTCGATGCATTGGGACTGCGGTGCTGGCAAAGGATACGGACAGTCCCTCGGCCCTCCCAGAGAACAAACACGTCTTGGAAGAAGTGCCGTCAGAATGCTCCTTAGAAGCAAGGATGGGGAGACCTTGTCTCAAGTGCTTTGGACGTGTGATCTGGAGAGATTTGCCCCTGAGGAGGGCGCCTTGTGCGGCAAGGGGAGGAGCTGGGAAAAGAAGGAAGACTCTGGACAAGGTGGATGGACACAGTGACTGTAACCTTGCCTCCTGCAGAAGAACAATTGGGGGGGAGGGCACAGGACTGGGCATGTTCTGTTCATCAGGTTGCTATCAGTCAGAATCACAATAACAACCCTGTCCAGCAAGGCCCATAACTCTGCTCAGCCAACAACGCAAAGCATTTTCAACAGTTTCATGGACATACACTCGCTGCAGTTGTCCGTGTGGGCATCCCTCAGGAGGTCGGCACCTGATCAAACTTGATCCAGCTTTCAGAAGTCTCCCTCTGTCCCGCCTGGGCAACCACTCACCTTCACTGGAAGAGGCCACCCTTCAGACTCACAGACTGAATGAACACCCTTCAGCCTCACAGACTGAATGAACATCCACTTTGCCTGGTCTTGAACTTCGTATGAGTGAACTCCTACATCCCCTGTTCTCTGGTGTCTCCTTCCCTTTGTTTGACATTGAGTTAGTTGAAGTTTATTGTGCCAACCTGGCCGATAAACACATGGGAGGGTAATTGAAGGGCGGAAAGATAAATGGCTCTGTGAGCCTCGCCTTTCTAGTTCTCTGGTCTCTTGCTTTGTGATGGTCGGACCAGGGTGCAGCTGCCTTAGTCAGTTTCCTACTTCAGCTGGCAAGGCTCACTTCCTACAAGACATCCCCAAGGAGAAGCTGCATGGACCTACCCCAATGCAGCCCTGGGTGCTGGAGCAGCCCCTGTGGAGACCCCTGCCAGCGCGGAGATGCTCACACACTCACTGATTTGGCTTTCCTCCTGCAGTCAGCATCATTGTGTTTGTTTTGTGAGATGGCGGAGGACTTTGTGGATTGGTGTCAGACATATGGGCTAATGTCGGACTTGTGGGCTTGGGAAGCACTGGGTTGGGATGTTTCCTTGATGTGCACTTACCCTTTATATAAAACTCTCTTATACATATGAGTTTCTGTGGGTTTGTTTTTCTAATGTACCCAGACTACGGACACCATCCCTGGCGTTCTGGAAAGCAGCTGTCCGCTCTTTCATTGTGGTGCCGTATTCCCTTGCATCCACGCTCCCTGATTTAGTTACTACTTCTACTGTCGATGGAGAGAGGGCTGTGTCCATCTTGGGCCTGGTATGAACGAAGTTGCCTGAGTGTTCCTGAGCATGTCTTTGTTGGCTAGATGCCGCATCCTTGCTCTTGAGTATCCGAGGAGGCTTCGAAAAGTTGATAGGAAACAATCACGGCGGCTCCCCACAGACGGCTGGAGCCCCTTACTTGCATGAGCAGAAGTGGAGTTGCTGGATCACAGGTAATTTTCGTCTCCTTTGGAGTCGGTGTTCGGTGCTGCTGAGTCACCTGCCGCCTAGCAGCCCCGTGTGCCACAGAGCACAACACTGGCAGGTCCTGCCCCAGGCTCCCAGGCCTGGCCGTGCTCGAGCCCATTCCCGCAGCCCTTAGGCCCATACACCGCCAGGAGGAGCATTCTCATGTTCTCCCACAGCATCCTTCTCCAGGGCCCGGTCCCTTCTCACAACATGGCCTAAGGACAATGGATGAAGTCCAGCCCTCGCTTCCAAGGAGGATCCTGGCTCTTCTCCCAAGACAGCCTTGCTCGTTCTTCTACGGAATATTTAATATTCTTTGCCAGCACCAAAATTCAAATGCATCGATTCTCCTCCGGTCCGTGTCCACTGTCTAGGTTTCACTTATGTACAAGTTCATTGAAAGCAGGTCACAGCGTGGGCCAGGCACACTGTAGTGCTCAGCATGACTCCTTTGTGAGGGTTTTTTTTTTTCTGTTATGGCTGTTGGAACGTCATCCACACTGAAGATGATCGTCTTTGACCTTCATGGGCAGTGCTTCGAAGCCTCTTCGCTTTCAGCCAGGCAGGTGGTCCCATCTGGATACTGCATGCACATTGTCAAGGAATCTTCCTGATTCTGACCTCCCTTCTTCAGCCAGTGCAGCTCAGACTATTTGCTCGTTCTACAGACAGATGGGGAACCTGGTGGTGTGGCAGTTCCGCGTCGAGCCGTGATCCTCATGGTTGGAGGTTTGAAATTGGCAGCAGTGCCACGGGAGAGAGACGGGCCTTTCTACGCCCTTCAACAGTCACAGTCTCAGAACCCCACAGGGGGCACTGTGAGCCAGCATGGATCGGTGGCAGGGAGTTTGTTTGTTTAATGCAGATAGAATAGTACAGAGGAAAGATGAACCACGATGTACCTCTTTCTTCCTTTCCTGGATTTCAACAATGTCCCCAGTAGGAGCGCTGCCTCTTGGCCTCGGTTCCAGAGTCCAGGAATTTTGGCACAGCGTCTCTGTCCTCCTACCATCTTCTTTTTATTCAATATTTCGTCCACAGAATCCTTTCATGTTGCAATGTGAAGATCACATGCTCTCTTCAGCCATTTCCCCTGGGGCATGTTATGCATGTTTTCCTCTTGTGCTCTGAACTACAGGCCGTTGCATAGTTGATTATAACATGATTATGCATCGTTGATTATAACATGATTATGCATCGTTGATTATAACATGATTATGCATATTTGATTATAATAGGATTGCACATACTTGATCGGAATACTTTCACTTTGTCTTCTTGAGCAGCCATTTGAAATCTTCTGTTCTGTTCTTTTACTTTATCATTTCTCCAACTTAATTTAGTTACCATACATCTGAGAGCAAGCTTCAGAATCTTTTCTGACATCTAATTTGGTCTTTTCTTTCTTTCATGTCTTTTTAATGGCCCTGTGCTTCCTCCAACTATGATGTCCCTGCTGTCACCCACAACACACCTGGTCTTCTGTTATTCGCATTCAATACACCGTCTAGTCTTGAGATGATTTCCAAGTCCAGGTGGAATATACTCAAGGTCACACTTGGGCTCTGTGGACTTGTCTTAATTTTCATCAGCTTCAACTTGACTTGCAGATGTGCAATTGGTGGTCTGTCCTGCTCTGGGCTCCTGGTCTTGTTCTGACTGAATACATTCAGCAGCTCCATCATGCACTGGCAGAGATGTAGTCTGTTTTGTCCCATATTTTCCATCAGGCGAGCTTTATTTGTATAGTAGTCACTTAGGCTGTTGGAAGTTAAAAGGTATTTCCAACAGGTACATCGTTGACCTTACAAAATTCCATCAAGTCCAGATGTGTTTGGTCACCGCAGCTGTATTTCCCTTTGCTTTCAACGTTCGCATTCCAGTGGCCAGTTATCACCAGTGCATCTTGATTGGATGCTTGGCCCATTTCAGACCGGAGACGTTGGTAACAGTCTTCAAATTCCTTCATCTTTGGAATAGTGGTTGGTGCATGAATTTCAATAACAGCAGTATTAACCGGCCTTCCTTGTAGGCATATGGGCATTACCCTACCACTGGCAGCGTTGTATACAAGATCGATCTTGAAATGTTCTTTTCGACAATGAAGGCATTCCATTCACTCATCTGTTGTGCTCCAGTTTCCTTGAGCCAGACTTGGTACATTCATGTTCAAGTGATGAATGGCTGTCTGAGGCTGCTTCTCTGATTGGAGTTGTGCTCGGTCAGCAAAGGAGGGTCCCGAAAGCTTTGCTCCATCCAGGTTGACTCCGTGTGGCTGAGGCAGCTCTTCCACAGCCTTTGTTTGAGCGACTCGTGTTTCAGCACTGCATCACATAATGCTCTGCTCCGGCGCCTAAGGCCTTTGCTGGCCAACATTTTTGGAAGTAGATCACCAGGTCCTCCTTCCTAGTCCAGCTCAATCTGGAATCTCTGCTGACACCTGTCCCCCTTGACCATGGTGACCACGGTAGTATTTGAGACCTCGGTGGCACAGCTTCCTGCGGCACCCAACCCATCCCAGGATGATAAGCTGATAACCGAGCGATGGGCTGAGGGATGGAGTCGAGGGTAAGTAGTGTTTCGTGCTAACGATCATGAACTTTCATTTTTCAGTCCTTCCAGCGTCTTCACAGGAGGCCATCCCTGAAACCACTCCCAGAAAGAGCTCTTGGGACCAATTCTGTTCTTCCAGGGACCCTTATGTGGACAGGTGGGAGCATTCCTACTATTGTCATTTCCCACCCTAAGAGGGGACAGCCATGCAGAGGGGACCTCAGGGAGAGAGGAAAGTGGAGCGTCCACCTTTCACAGAACATTTTGGAGAAGTCCCCCTGAAGATAGCCAGGGCCAGTCATGCTCTGATCAGGTTGTGATCCCTTTAGACAACTGGACGTCACCTTCTTCTGGCTTTTTTCAGACAGTAAGAACTACTCTCTCAACCTCTTAACCTGTGCTAGCCCTACCTTCAACCACAGACCGTGCGCCCCCTCCCAGCCCCCGGCCCCTCTGAGCTCTCTGATCCACGGCCGTCCTCCCTACCTTTAGCCACTTCTCTCATGGCCATGAGCCTGGGCTGACTCACAGCACCCCCTGCGGGTTTCTGAGACCGTAACTGTTAATGGGAGAAGAAAGCCCAGTCTTTCTGCTTCTGGGCTGCCAGTGGTTTTGAACTGCTGACCATGTGGATCACAACGCATACCCACCCCACCACCCAGACTCTACTGTGATTCAGCAACAGTCCCCCAAATATACCCACGCCCTAACCCCTAGAATCTGTGATTGTGACTTTATTTGGAAAAGGGGTCTTTGCAGATGTAACTACGCCAGACATCTCAAGAGCTCGCTCGGGATTATTCATCCCAAACCAAACCTACTGCCATGGAGCCGACTGCGACTCACAGCAACCCTGTAGGACAGACTAGAACTGGCCCCGTGGGGTTTCCAAGATTATAGATCTTGGTGTGTTTGAATTGCCGACCTTGGGGTTAGCAGCCCAGCGCCTAATCCAGCACACTCTAAGAGACCCTCAGATGATCCACATGAACCCTGAGTCCAATAGCAAACACCGTTATAAGAGACAGAGGAGGAGAAGGCCAAAGAGGGCAGATGGCCGTGAGGGGACAGAGACTGGAGCGAGGCCACCAGGAGCCAAGGAACACGTCAAGCCGGCAACAGCTGGACGAGACCAAGGACAGAGTCTCTCGGGATCCTTTGGAGGGCGTATGGCACTGCCTCCAGAATCCAGAACTGCGAGAGGACAGATGTCTGTTGTCCTAAGCCACCCACACTGTTGTCATTTGTCCCAGCAGGCCTAGAAAGCCAAGGCACAGCTTACGTGAACCCGATTCTCCTAGAGCCCGCCTTGCCTCCCTGCAAAGCTGCTCCCCACGCTGCGGTGCAGCTCTGAAAGCTTAGCAGGGAACACGCGCGCACACACGCACACACACACCCTCCGAATTTACATCGCTTTGTCTCTGGCCTTTCCCCAGGAACATGATGAGATCATGCCAGGAGGCCTACTGAGAAGCAGTGGGAGCGGGCAGGCAGGTTGAGCTGTGCAGAGCAAGCAGCTGCGGAGATTTCTCTGCACCTTCCCTTTCCAGGGGCTGCAAGCACCCAGGTCCCTTCCTTCCTGATCTGAAAATAGACTCTTCTGGAACCACGGGAGCCACGAAGGAGAAAAACAGCCCGAGTCAGATCTCACCACACACTTTTAATGAGGAGAACAGAGAGCTGGCCCCCAGAGGGCCCCAGAGAAAGGACAACAGCGAACAGTGGATGCTCCGTTAGCATGACAGAAGGACAGGGCTTGCGGGAGGCTGCCCCTGACCGGCCTACGGTCACAGCTCTGCGGTCACGGAGCTCTGGCTCACAGCTCTGAGGGGAAGGCTTGCTTCAGGGTGAACAGGAGGAAGATGACCTCCTGGTAGTCGTTGAATTCATACAGACACCCAAACTGGGGAGACCCGTCAGGCCCAGAGCCCATGCTCTGGAGGTCGGAATAGGCACAGCTGCCCATGGCCAGCAGAGAGGGCTCCGACCAGGCCGAAGGATCCAGCGGCCGCTTGTTGAGATAGACACCCAGGTTGAGCCTCTGGCTGGGGTCTGACGGGTGAGTGTAGAGTAGCCACCTGTCTGAGGAGGCTGGCTCTGCATGGGGGCTGGGGAATGCCACGGTGCTCCCGTGGCAGCCATGTGGGGGTTCCATGAGCTTCCTTACCGGCTGGGCCGCCTTAAAGCTGAGCCCATCATTGGTGCTCTCCGCCTGGACCCTGGCTCTCCGGAGGCTTCTGGCGTTGAGATAGACCACGCTCTGCCCCCCAGCCCCAACTTCTGCCACTTGGCACTCCAGGGTGTCCTGGGCCACAAAGTGCCCGCATTGCCACGTGTGCCCGTGGTTGTGACTGAGGAAGCAGAAGGCGAAGGGGACAGGTGTCTGGTGAGCTTGGAGGTTCCGGTAAGCATAGGCAGGCAACACCAGACTGCGAGTCCTGTTGTGCAGTTGCAGACAGTGGCCCGGGCCCACTGCAAAGGTGGCCCAGTCCCCGTGGGCCGAGCCGATGGTGGTGCTAGTGAGGTCTCTGGGGGGGCTCCAGGTCCTCCCATGGTCCAGGCTGGTGACTTGGCACAACTTGACCACATTGACCCTGGTGTGGAGCTGGTGGTGTTCAGAGACCTGGCCTGGAATGGCAATGAAGAAGAGGAAGAGGGTCCCCGTCTTCTCGTCGTACAAAGGGCACGGGTTCATGGACCGGTGGTCCACCAGCTGGGCCTGGGCCACCACCTCCTGATCTTGCCACTGGACATGAGGAGAGAGGAAGAGGGACACACTCAACCTTAACCCAGTCACTGGCGATGACAGGAGATACCCTCTCAGGGGACTGAGAGTCAAAGGTTACTCAGGAGAACTCTTTACCAACAGGCCAACAGGGCGTGTTCAGGGCGAACCCATATTAAGTGCTGGGTGCTCACTGCACCTACCCATCTTCACAAGGCATCCAGAGCTCCCCAGGGCCGTCGGGGCCCCTCCATGTATCTGACCTTTTGCCTTAGACCTCCACCATCTCATTCCCCACCATTCCAGCCTGGCTCCCAATCACACAGCAGCCGAGAGGGGTGTTCACAGAAGCACCTGCCGTCCGTCACCTGGGCCTTACCTGGACCTGGTGGGTGGACGCATCGTAGGCCCCTCTGCGCAGGACGATCAGCTCTGCATGCTCGTCCCGCTTGCTCACCCGCCTCTCTGCGAAGGCCAGCAGCACCTTCTGCTGGGGCAGGTAGAGCAGAGCTGGGATTCTGTAGACATAGTCCCCTGACCGGAACAAGCTTTCCCTTTGCAGCACCGGGCAAGGGGCCGTGGGGCGGGAAGCCATCGTGCTGGGGAGAGTGTGGGAGGAGAATGAGTCACCTGCGGTCACACCCAAAGTCACATTTCAAAAACCCAACTCACTGCCCTCGAGTTGACGCCGATTCATAGTGACCCCATACAGGGCAGCGGTGGAACTGGCCCTGTGGGTTTCCAAGACCGTCGCTCTGGACGGGAGTAGAAAGCCCCATCTTTCTCCGGCGAGTGGCTGGTGGCTTCAAACTGCTGACTGCGCGGTTGGCAGCCCAGCGTTGTGCCTGAACTCCGCTGAAGTCACCTTGGAGAGGGCCATGGTGTCCACAACGGAGCCGGTCTTCTGCCCCAGAGGGTGCCCTAGCCCAGGAGAAACCGGGGAGAGGGCACTTGGCACTTGCATTAAGTTCTGATTTCTGAGGTAGCACAGTTTTATGATAACCTTCAGCTACTCTTGCCAAGCCCGGCCATCAATCAAATACTAAACATCAGGGAGGACAGGAGCGCTTGCAAGTGGCATTCCGCTTCTGTCCAACTGCCAGAGAAATGACACGTGGGAGCTTTTTATAACTCCAGAGCCCTAGAAAGTTGTTTTTTTGGGGGAAGAAAACAAAGGGGGGGAAGCCTTAATGTTCCCTCCGCAGGCTGCCTGAGGCTAAGGCCCGGCTGCCCCCACAGTGTGGGATCCGCCCTGAGGGCAGGGAGCAGGGGACGATGGGAAGGGAAGACAGGCTGCTGAGGATGGAGAAGGTCCTCCAGCCACAGGCAGAGACATGCGGAAAAGGGCGGGCAGGGCCTGGAGACATGCGTGGGAGTTGGGAGCTGACTCTGGTCCCCTCCCAGGACCTGGACACCGTCCCTGCGGTGCGGAATGCTGGCACTGGGCTGTTCCCATGCAGAGGCAGGGGTGAGGAGGAGAGCCGATCCCCAGGTTGTTCCCCTTGGCTGGCCTGGACCAGTGTGGGAGCTGCCAGCCCCCTGGTCCTAAAGTGAGGTAACCCTGGAGGACTGGCCTAGCTCAGGGGGCACATGAGTCCCACTGGGCTTCTCCTGGGGGCCCCGCTTCACCCTCTGCCCAGTCCACTCCTGTCCCAGCCTCGTCTAAGGCTGGGCGGGTAAGCAGATGCTAGACCTTGACTACCGAGACAAGTGTTGGAAGGCAAGGAGGTTACCTCGAGCACCGAAGTGCTCCTGACCCAAGACATGGCATTCCCGTTGCCTCCGGTGCACGCAGACAGGGAAGACCGCAGAAGAATGGCTGCGTCTGAAGGACGGGGCTGGCCCAGAATAGTGGATGCACCACGGACAGCTAATATAGCAAACATGTCTGTCTGTCTGTCCGGGAAGAGGTACAACCAGCGTGCTCCTTAGAGGCAAGGACGGCGGGACTTCACCTCCCCTACTTTGGACACGTTGTCCAGAGAGCCCAGTCCCCGGAGAAGGACCTTGTGCTTGGTAAAGTCGAGGGGCGGCGAAAAGGGGGAAGGCCCTCAATGAGACGATGGGTGGACACCGTGTCTGCAGCCACGGGCTCGGGCTCGGACAGAACAACGGCGAGGGTGGTGCCGGGTGAGCAGTGTTTCGTTCTGATGAACATGAGGGTCAATTTGAGTCAGAAGCCACTTGAAGCCACAACGGCATCAGCAATCTGAGCCCCCCCCGTCTCTGAAGACCCCCCTGGACCTGCCCACTGCCCTGTGAGAGAGGTGACCATTCATTCACTCACTCACCCAGGGAGGAGGGATGGCTGTGCAGAGCTCTGTGTTCTTTACACTTTATTATTATTATTTTAATTCCTTGTTTTATTGGGAGCTCTTATAGGTGTCTGAACATTCCATCATCCCAAGAGCTCAAGCACAATTGTACAATTGCTATTATAATCAGTTTCAAAACATCTTCTGGACCTCTCTGAGATCGGCTTCCCGTTATCCCCTCCCTCCCCCACCCTTCCCCCAGGAACCTTGTTATTGTGATTTGTTATTGTTACTATTCTACTATTTATATGTAGCTCGCCGACAATCCTGTGACCCGCTCCCCTCGAGTGGAGTTACGCCGTCATCAGTGCTCTCAGTTCCCCCTCCCCCACCCCTCACCCGCCTTCCCGTATCCTCAGGGAATCATTACTCCCATTGCTGTTTCTGTAGGGTCTTCTACCCTGGCATGCCTGCATTGAATGATCTCACTTAGACTCCGGAACCTGCGTAGGTCTAACAGTATGAATGAGACGAAGCATAAGCCTTAATCGTCAGGGAGGAAATATTAAAGAGCCACCGGATAATTAAGAGCCTCTTCAGTGCTGTGCTGCGAGACTTATGTTCTTGGCCCAGTTCCAGCACCTCTGTGAAACTAATTTTTCTCACCTCTCTAACATGGGCCTAATGATAGTCCCTATGTCGTAGGGTCGTCTGGAGAATGTGAGGAAATTCTTGAAAAGGATTCTGTCTGTAACAGTAAATGTCAGCCCCTGCTGTAGCTTGGCTCTCGGCTAGACGCTGGAGGAGGGGCAGCTGAATTGGGCGAGCCTCTAGCAGGGAAGAGAGGCGGAAGCGCACCATTCCTGGGTGATAAAGTGTGATGCGTTCTACTGGAGACAGAGGAGCAAGAGGGAAGGGTGGAAGGATCAAGCTTTCAAACACTTGGGTTTCCCATAGGGGCATCCTGTAATTTGGGGTGGGATTTCTATTCCCCTGCCACTCTGAGTCTGTTCATCTGTGAGGGACTACTCGGAGGAGATGGTTGGAGTTCTGACCTCAGTGTGGTGATGGCAGTGGAGGAGGTGGATTTCCGAGAGCCTCTTATTCTCCCCCCGGAGGCTCTTAAGGCGAGGACAAAGTAGGGGGTGGGTGGGCTGCGCAATTGGCAGATGTTTATGGTTTTCATTCTGTTTCCCCTTCATAGGTGATGAGGATTTTTTGTTTAAGTTTCTTCCAATTTTACTCTTCCTCCTCGTGTTAACCCTGGGTGAGCTAGAGAAACCAATCCAGAGACACTGATGTGTGTCTAAGAGAGAACTTTATATCAAAGAGCAGTTGTACATTAATATCCCAGCCCAGTCCAGGTTAGTCCATAAATCCAATATCAGCCCATCTGTCCATTACCAGTCTATAAATTCTTCTTCAGACTCATGCAGCACATGCAGTGATGCCGAATGAGGGAGGACACAGGCCAGTGGGTGGAAAGTCTTGTGGATCCAGCGGCAGTGGAAGCACCTCAGTGCTGGCGTGCATCTGAACATGTCTCCTCCAGCTCCAGGGCTCTGACTTAGCTCCATGTGTCTTGTCATCGGGAGGAAGAAGCAGAGAGTGTGTGCGTCCCGCCTCCAGCGAGCTAATTATCTCCATAGTGCCTCCAAATGAGGTCATCAAGCAGCGACCCGATTGGCAGGCTAAACTCTACTGCTTCACTCTTAATCCTCTCAAGTTGACACCAGAGGATGTGGCGACCACACTCCTTTCATAACCACTCAGACCAGTGTTTGGATCCGACCGGGAAGGGACCTGGAGGGTCTTCTTCCTCTCCTTTTTTTAAAAACTAAAAACGAATGAATTAATTATTATTTCCCTTTTGTGGGTGAACGATAGCACTTACAAAGAACAACACACCACAGGGAGTCGCACAACTCACTGTGCCGAACAGTGAGTATCCCAGTCACCAGCCATCCCCCCACCCTGTGTGTGTGTTTCTTTCTTCCTTTTTTTTACCCGACCCACTCTCCATCTCCCTTCCCCCACCCCACCCTCTGCCTCATCCTCGTCGTCAAAGTCTTCTCCCTTGGTGTGAAAAACCATTTCCCCCTTGAGAAGAATGATGTCATGAAAACTTATCTTTAGGAGATGGACTAACTCTGGGGAGCGAAATGTCTTCCAATCTGGTCCGTGCAGTGAGGTGTTTGACAGTCCGTCACTGTGTTTTAGAGATGCGTGCTCTTCCATTGTGTGTCTGTCCTCCAGTGTGTTTATCCATTCCTCCACGACCGAGCTTTGCTAGTTTGAAATTGCTGCAATTGGTATTGTGGTTCTTGGTAGGGGCTCTCAAGGCGGGTCAACTCATAGCAACCCAGTGATCAAGAGAACAAGACACCCCCCTTTTTCCGCACCATCCTCGATGTTTTGAGACTGACGGTGACGGGGGTCGCTATATAATTGTTTGTCAATTTGAGGACTAAGAGTGTAGGGGGGGAGTCCAGCCTGTCAGTGAGGCCTCTGTGTGGGCATGGCTTTCTCCTGAGAATTCTGCGAAATTCCGTATTTCTTCCTTGGAGGCAAGAGATGAGACTCTCTCTCTGCTCACTTCCTGTGAGACATCCCTGAGGAGAAGCCACATGGACCTACCCTGATGCAGCCCTGGGAACTGGAGAAGCCACGCGGAGACCCCTGCCAGCACTGGCTCCTTCGGTTCTCTGAGTTCTGGCTGCATCCGTGTAGCTCCATCAGGCTTGTCAACAGGAATGTCTCACAGGGAGTGAGTGTGTGCCCCGCCTCCAGTGAGCTATTTATCCCCTGAGCACCTCCAAATGAGGCCATCAAGCTGCAACCTGATTGACAGCATAAACTCCACCCCTTCACTCTTCAGTCTCAAATGGACAATAGATGATGTAACTGCTACATGTACCAATGCAGCACATATGCCTGTCTAACAGGAGTTTTGAGGTCAAACTGGGGCCATGATTGTGGGGGGAGGAAGCACTAAATTACTAGAGGAATGCTGTGTGTTTTGTTAGCGTTAGACTGCACCCGGATGAGTCAACCCTTCTGTGTGTCCCTTCTGTGAGTGAGTGCCCAATTATCAGCAGATTGGCTTTGGATCTCTACTCTGACCCCTCTCCTTCCTTCACAAAGATATGATTGTTTGTTTTTGATCTTCTGATACCTGGTCCCATCAACACCTCATGATCACACAGGCTGGTGTGCTTCTTCCACGTGGGCTTTGTTGCTTCCGTGCTAGATGGCCTGCTTGTTTTAACTTCAAGCCTTTAAGACCCCAAACACTATATCTTTTGATAGCTGGGCATAATCAGCCTTCTTCAACACATTTGCTTACGCACCTGCTTTGTCTTCAGCAATCTTGTCGGGAAGGTGAGCATCACAGAGCGTCATGTTATTATAGCAAAGTGTTCTTGAGTTGATGGAAGACTTAAGTAGAGGCCCAACATCCATCTGCTGCTTTAGTGCTTTAACATATAAATATACATGCATACCCCATACCCTTATCTTTACATATTAATATATCTGCATATATACATGTCTATATTTCTACCTCTAGATGGCCTTTACCTCCTAGTTATTTCCTCTATTTCCTTGTTCACCCTTCATTCAGCTCTCGGTAGTTCCTCTCGGCTATGTTACCATCAGGCACTCTACACCCTCCTCACCGTCGATTTTAGATCCCTTGATGTTGACCTGTCCCTGAACTTGTAGGCTCACCGCTCCCTTCCTCCCGCCTCCTCCTCTCCCATGTCCCCTCAGAACTGTCGGTCCCCTTGTTTTTCCTTGGGATTGTTTGTCCTGCCTGTCTTCTACCGATAGACGTATGGAAGAAGGAGGAGGAGCAGCAGCCTAGACATAGTTCCAGGTCTGTTGGCTGACCTTTGTGAATGTCCCTCAGCCAGGTCAGGTGGGGTGTCAAGTACTGCCCCCCGAGTCATAAGTCTGTTCTTGGGATTCCGCAGGGACTTCCTTGTAAGGAGTCCCAGGGTGGCACCAATAGTTACCTACTTGGCTATTAACCAGAAGGTTGGTGGTTCAAACCCCTCACTCCTGCCCTTCGTGTCCCCACCTTGCCAGGTGCCTTGGAAGAAAGACCTGGCGATGCACTTCTGAAAGGTCACAGCCCTGGAGGCCCGTGGAGCACATCTCTACTCTGACCACAGAGGGGCGCCATGAATCAGCATCAACTCCAGGGCAACGGACGGGTTTTTGCTGTTGTTTTATCAGTCTTTCATTCAATCTATATTGAATACTCTTGCGGGGAAAACATAGCAAAATACAACTCGTGTCGGAGAAGTGATTTTAGCTGATGCAGTTAGCCTGCAAGTGCTTTACTGAAAATAACTCAACCCATTGTTCAAAAGTCAACAAAGTGGATGGGCACCCACATGGGACGGATCATACCGAGAGCCTTCTCTTAGGGACCTATGAGGGCGGGAGCCCAGTGGCACCGTGGTGACGTTGGACTGTTAGTCAAAAGGTCTGCAGTTCAAGACCACCAGCTGCTCCTCAGAAGAAAGACTTTCTACTCTCGTAACGAGTCACCGTCTGGAAGACCCAGGGGGCCAGGTCTACCCTGTCCTGTAGGATCACTATGAGTCGGAATCAACTCAGTGCAGTGAGTTTGGAAGTTGTTGGTTTTCGTTGTTGTTTGAGTGATGAAAAGCTAGAGTCTGCTGTCTGCTTCGTCAACAAAGACACCCTGAGACTGGCCTGAATCTCCGTGATTTTCACAGGGCCCAGGGCCTGGAGAAGGACGTCGTGCTTGGCTAGGTCAGGGGCAGTGAAAAGGCGGGAAGGCTCCCAAGTGGGTGGAGCGACATCTGGGTGCCACGATGGGCTCGATCGTGGGAACATCGCACGGACGGGGCAGGCCTGGGCAGTGTTTCCTTCTGTCGTGCATGAGGCTGCTTTGGCTCAAAGTGGACTCCATGGTTCCCACCGGCAACAGCAAGGTCAACAGTGGCTTCCCGTGGCTCCCCTGCAACGTGGGTCAATACAAACCATCTGTACATGACCCCCGAGTGTAAAGCCCAAAGGTGTATATCTCGGTACTCTGGTTCAAACAGGGCACCCCAAGGACAGGGGGTGTCACACGGCTGTGTCTCTTCGTGGGTACACTTTCTATGTCAAAACTTCCCTTCCTTCCTCCCATGTGGAGTGGAGGAATTCCCTGCACGGCTTCAGGGAAAAGCACCTGCATTTCAGGTGGCACCTTTAAGGGCAAGTGAGCCACAAGGAGGGGGGGAGTGTGAGGGCCTAACCATGGTCGGAAGAACTCGACGTGTGTGACACACTCAGACTGTAGATGGTGATCATCCGAGAGCAGGACTGTAAACGGCAAATGATCAAGTCTGATGGAAAACGAGAATGCAAGACGGAAGCTGCAGCCCAGGACCTCCGTGGTGAATTGATCAAGGGCTTATTTCAGCTCAGTGAGGGGTGGGTTCCGGGAAGTCTGTCCTTGATAAAAATGTAGGGCATTGATGTAATTCGGATGAAAAGGCTTGTTTCTTCAGGGCCCCGACTTCCGGTCCCTTCTTACAATAGGCTGGACTTCTGTGTCCTCCGTGGGAGCGAAGGAGGAGGGACACTCGCTTAGAAATTCCAAAAGAGACACAAGAAGGGCAGGCCTTCCGGAGGACGGAGGACGTGGAACTGGAGGTGTGAGCAGACTCTTTAATGTGGACAAGCGGGAGAAGGGGCTCCCAGGGAAGACGGGGTGCCGAGAGGAGGTCTGGGAGAAGGGACAGATGGTTGTGTGGACTAAGTGTGAGGCGCGTGGGTGGCTGGGCTTTCAGAGAGGAGGTCGTGGGATGGTGAGGACAGATGGGGACCCCTCCAGGACCAGTGGCTGCAGCCTCTTCAAGGGTGGCCCCTCCCTGTCCCCTATCTTCTAATGGAGATAAAGTCTACATGCTATAAAATATACCTTTTGATAGTGTAACGGTGGAGTGGTTTCCAACATACCAGGGGCTTCAAAAAGCTAGTGGGGAAATGGAATAAAAAGATAATAGACTTTTCCCACAAAATCTTTTTTTTGAAAACCTCTCAGACTCGTATTTCCAGTCCCTGGAGAAGGACAACAAGCTTGGTAAAGCAGAAACAGAGGAAGGCCCGCGGCAATCAAAAGATACAGCGTCTGGGGTCTTAAAGGCTCGAAGGTAAACAAGCGGCCATCTAGCTGAGAAGTAACAAAGCCCACATGGAAGAAGCACACCAACCTGTGTGATCACGAGGTGTTGAAGGGATCAGGTATCAGGCATCAGAAGACCCAAAACAAACAATCATATTGACGGGAACTGGGGAGGGGGCGGGAGGGGGTGGTGGTGAAGTGGAGACCCAAAGCCCATCTGTAGACAATGGGACATCCCCTCACAGAAGGGTCATAAAGAAGGGATAAGCCATCAGGGTGCAGAATAGCACCGAGGAAACACACAACAGCCCTCTAGTTCTTTAATGCTTCCCCACCTTCCAGCTGCCCACTTTCATGGCCCCAGCTCTACCTTACACATGCAGCTAGACGGGAGCATGTCCACAGATTAGAGCTCTCGACACGCGGAATCCAGGAGCCGATGTTCGACTGAAGCAGCTGGGCACCTTCCATTTCTTCTGGTCTCATAGACAAGGAGGTTCACCCAGCACCTTGGTTCTTCTTGGCTGCGGCGGTCTTTACGCAAGCAGAGGGTCAGGCCTCTCTTTTGCAGCCCTGGTGGGTGGTCTTGAACTGCTGGGCTTCCAGTTAGCAGTCCAGTACGAACCACCCCAGGGACCACGTACAGAGGGACCACGTGAGGTTCATACCTGCCCTTTCGCTAGTATGAATAATGCCACGATGCTTACTCATGGGCAAACTCATGGGCAAACTTTTCATGGCTGACCAACATCCCTCCATTCTCTCTTGCTCCATTTTCTCTTCTGGATGGATGGATCTGTAGCAGTAGATTCTGGACCATCTGATGATGCTGAATTGGACTTTTTGGGTAACTGCCGGTTGTTTTCCATGACAGCTACTCCTTTTACATTCCTACGGCGACGTGGGAGGGTCCAAATCTCTCCACGTCTTTGAGAATGATCGTGTCTGAGCTCTCTGGTTCTAACCACCCTAGTGGGTGTGAACAGGAGCCCTGGTGACATAGTGAATTTCGAGTTGGGCTGCTATGCCACAGGGTCGGCAGTTCAAAACCAGCAGGTGCTCTGCGGGAGAAAGAAGAGGCTTTCTACTCCTGTAAAGAGTGACAGTCTCAGAAACCCACAGGAGACATTCTACCCTGTCCTATACGGGTCACTGTGAGTTGGCATCAACTCCATGGCAGTGAGTTTGTTTGTTTGTTTGTTTTGTGTGGATAAGTAGCCCCTGGTTGGTGCACATGGGTAGGAGGGCACTCAGCTACTCTTGAAAAGACTGGGGGTTCAAGTCTGTGCAGAGGTGCCTTGGAAGAAAGACCTGGCAATCTACTTCTGAAAAACCAGCCGTCACAAACCCCAGGGAGTCCTCAGGCTGCACTGTGCGTCTTCTCTGGCACACACAGGTCCACTGTGAGCTGGAGTTGGATCTTGCCAATCCTGGTCCTCCTGCAGAACTTTCTTGCCCCCCAGATGAGCCACTGAAAACCTGGCACAGGTTAGAGCAGCCTGGGTGGGAACCGACTCTGTTGTGGGTGGGCAGCGGGGTCTACAGTGGATTTTGACTTGCATTTCCCTAATGGTGGCGAGAGACCAGGGAAGAATCAAGGCATGTGGATTGTGGTGTCGGTGAAAAATATTGAAAGAGCTGTGGACTGGCAGAAGAATAAACAAATCTGTCTTGGAAAAAGTACAGCCAGGAGGGAGGGCGGGGAGGAGGAGCTGATACCAAGGGCTCAAGTAGCAAGAAAATGTTTTAAGAATGATGATGGCAACAAACGTACAGATGCGCTTGACACACTGGATGGATGGATGGATTGTGATAAAAGTGCAAGTCCCCAATCAAAAGATTTTAAAGAAAAAAAAAATACAGCCAGAATGTGCCTTCGATCCGAGGATGACAAGGTTTCATCTCACATATTTTGGACACATTGTCAGGAAAAAACAGTCCCTGGAAAGGGACTCCCTGCTTGGTTAAGTGGAGCGGGAGTGAAGGAGAGGGAGACCCTTGACAGGATGGATCGACTCAGTGGCGGCATCAGCGGGCTCCAACATAACCATAAGGTTGTACATCAGGCTGCTGTGCCTCGGAACGGACTCAACAGCACCTAACAATGACACCAATGGCAATAGTGGGTCCACAGTGGGCGGCCAACCCCAAGGTCAACAGTCTCCTCTGGCGGGGGAGGATGAAGCTGTCTTCTCTCATCAATGTTGACAGCCTTGGACACTCTAGGAAGGCAGCCTGACTCTGTCCTAGAGGGTCCACGTGAGTCAGAACTGACTTGATGGCAGTTGGTTGGTTGGTAATCATGCATGGGAACCCTAGTGGCACAGTGGATTAAGCATTGGCCTACTATGAGAAAGGTCAGTGGTTCAAACCCAGCAGGGAGTGAAAATGAGGCTACCTGCTTCCATAGAGATTGGCAGTCTCAGGAATCCTAGGGAGCAGGCCTACGCTGCCCTATGAGGTCACCATGGGTCAGAATTGACTGGGAGGCTGGTCCTAATGACTCACGATGTGAGTTAAGCCAGCTAAATTCTATCCTGGAGACCATTGGAAGACGGCAAGACCAAGAGGTGAGCTAACCCCGTGTACTTTTCTGCATGTGACACTGTCCATTTTTCAGATAAGACTAGGGAAAGCCAAGACGAAGCAGAGGCGGGCGCCACCGCGACGCCATCCAGGCTCGCTCAGATACGCAGCAGAACTGACAGGATCTGGAGGGTAAGCGGGGCATACCTTGTCGAAGGGTGGGTGTGTCTGTGATGTTTCTCTATTTCCTCCCTTAGCCTCTGCTCTCTGGAATACCACACAGGAAGTTGTTTTCTCACTGTTTGGGGTGCTATGAGCTCACTTTAGGGTGTGAGCTCCAGTGGAAGTCTCTCTCTCTCTCTCTCTCTCTCTCTCTCTCTCTCTCTCTCTCTGGGGGAAGGCCCTTGTTCCAGCTGCTGTGCCTTAATTCCTTGACCTTCCCCTGAGGTGTGCTTATCTTCCCATCTACTGATTGCTTGCTCAATCTGCCCTTTCTTGACTCTAGAGAGTGACTCCAGACATGCCTGGCTCTTCTGCCTCATTCACGTAAGAAAGCAATCCCAATCACAGCCACCAAACCAAATGCACCACCATGCGGTGACCTTGGCTCAGAACAAGTCTAGGTAGGGTTTCTGAGAATGCAAATCGTGGCCGGAGTAGACAGCCTCATCTTTCTCCCACAGTGTGTCTGGTGTGTTTGAACCTGCCCCCTTGAGGACCGCAGTCCACCATCAGTAATACCTCAACTGATTACCCGGAAGGGCTCCTCATTCTGACTCATTGCAACCTCAGGTAGAGCTTCTGAGACTATAAGTCTTTTTTAAATTATTATTTATTTATTTTAGGTGTTTGTCTTTATTTTTTAAATCATTTCATTGGGGGCTCATACAACTCTTATCACAATCCATACATCCATCCATTGTGTAAAGCACATTTGTACATTCATTGCCCTCATCATTCTCAAAACATTTGCTTTCCACTTGAGCCCCTGGCATCAGATCCTCATTCCACCCTCCCCCCCTCTCATGAACCCTTGATAATTTATAAATTATTATTTGGTCGTATCTTACACTGTCCGACATCTCCCTTCACCCCCTTTTCTGTTGTCCATCCCCCAGGGAGGAGGTTATATGTAGATCCCTTGGTTCCACCCCACTCTCCCTCCACCCTTCTGGTATCGCCACTCTCACCACGGGTCCTGAAGGGATCATCCATCCTGGATTCCCTGTGTTTCCAGTTCCTATCTGTACCAGTGTACATCCTCCGGTCTAGCCAGATTTGTAAGGTAGAATTGGGATCATGATAGCTGGGGATTGGGGAGGAAGCATTTAGGAACTAGAGGAAAGTTGTATGTTTCATCACTGCTACAGTGCACCCCTACTGGCTCATCTCCTCCCCACAGCCCTTCCATAAGGGGATGTCCAGTTGCCTACAGATGGGCTTTAGGTCCCCATTCTGCACTCCCCTTCATTCACAATTATATGATTTTTTGTTCTTTGATGCCTGATACCTGATCCCTTTGGCACCTCATGATCACACAGGCTGATGTGCTTCTTCCATGTGGGCTTTGTTGCTTCTCAGCTAGATGGCCGCTGGTTTATCTTCAAGCCTTTAAGAGCCAAGACTCTATAACTTTTGATAGCCGGGAACCATCAGCTTTCTTCACCACATTTGCTTATGCATCCGCTTTGTCTTCAGTGATTGTGTCGGGAAGGTGAGCATCATGGAGTACCAGTTTAATAGAACAAAGTATTCTGAGACTATAAATCTTTAGGAGAACAGACAAACTAATTTGTTTTCATCTAACCCATTAAAGCAAGCTCCGGAGGCTCTAGAGAATAGAGCAGAACTGCGACACAGGGCTCCCAAGGTCATCATTGTAGTTCTCCGGTGGAGCAGAGAGGGAGTTTGAACCACTGACCATTCAGCTAGCAACTGGGTGCTTAATCTCTCTGCTACCAGAGCTCCCAGAAACACACATATTAAGACTAGTATTTACAACCCATACAAAAGTGCTTCAATCACTTCATGTAAACATGGAATTAAAAGACAGTGGGATTTCTTTCCACAAAATTTTTGAAGCCCCTTTGTATTTTCAGAGGACCGAATTCAATCCATCGTCTCCAATGCCCTTGAGGATGGAGACAAGTCCACTCGGGCAACAAACATGTATCCTATGTCTGCTAGGTACTCCTCATCGTCATAAGAACTTAGGCCATAGCCTTGAACAAGAGCCAATGACCCCTGCATGGTGGAGTTGGTTGGTCTCCTAGTGGAGCAAGAAGAGTCGGTGTGGTTGGTAAACACCAAAGAACAAAAAATCATATCATTTTGTGCTCACCTCCATAATACGATCACTGAAGACAAACAGGTGCATAAACAAATGTGGCAAAGAAAGCTGATGGTGCCCGGCTATCAAAAGATATAGCGTCTGGGGTCTTAAAGGGCTGAAGGTAAACAAGTGGCCATCTAGCTCAGAAGCAAAAAGCCCACATGGAAGAAGCACACCAGCCTGTGTGATCACGAGGGGTCGAAGGGATCAGGTATAAGGCATCATCAGAACAAACAATCTTACCATAGTGAATGAGGTGGGGCATGTGGAGTGGAGACCCAAAGCCCATTTGTAGGCCACTGGAAATCCCCTTGCAGATGGGTCTCGGGGAGGAGACTAGCCAGACAGGGTGCGATGTAGCAACGATGAAGCATACAACTTTCCTCCAGTTCCTAAATGCTTCCTCCCCCCCCCCCCACTATCATGATCCAAATCCTCCCTTGCAAGTCTGGCTAGACCAGAGGATGTACACTGGTACAGATAGAAACTGGAAACACAGGGAATCCAGGGCGGATGATCCCTTCAGGACCAGTGGTGAGAGTGGCGATACCAGGAGGGTGGAGGGAGGGTGGCGTGGAAAGGGAACCGATTACAAGAATCTACATGCGACCTCTCCCTGGGGGACGGACAACAGAAAATGGGTAAAGGGAGACGTCAGACAGGGAAAGACATGACAAAATAATAATTTATAAATTATCAAGGATTCATGAGAGAGGGGGAGCAGGGAGGGAGGGGGAAATGAGGAGCTGATGCCAGGGGCTTAAGTGGAGAGTAAATGTTTTGACAACGATGAGGGCAATGAATGTACAAATGTGCGTGACACAGTGGATGCATGTCTGGATTGTGATAAGAGTTGCATGAGGCCCCAATAAAAGGATTGAAATAAATAAATAAATGCCCCACGGAGATCAGGACACTCTTCAGGCCTTGTCCTCACTTCGTGCCCACGCGCCCACACACACACGCACCCTGACTCTATGCAATCTGTGATGCTTCGAGGGATGAGCTTGGTGAAGAGATGTTGGCACAGAGGAAGAAGGGCTGTGGGCACCAGGTCCTACAGACTGCCCCATCCTTTAAGCATTTAGAGACAGATGATGCCAGCGCCATGCCATCCTCAGCAATTCCCATCCGGCCCAAACTTGCACTTCCACCAACAACACTGTCGCCCGCAAGTCTCAGGCGCATCCTCTTCATCATCATCATCATCTTCTTCTCCTTCTCCTCCTCCTCTTTCTTAGTTAACACCACCACTTATACGACACTTACCAAGAACTGGGCTCGCTAAGACCTTTACACATATCTATCCATTTCATCTTCACAACACGCTTAGGAAATAGGCATGACTATCGTGTCATTGTGCTGATGAGGAAACTGAGCCCAGACAACCTTTAGGTGGTAGGACTGGAGCCGAGGACAGTGTTTCACCCGACACAGCACTCTCTCAGAGAGGTGTTCCCGAGAGTGCCTTCTGTTAGCCTCTCTTGTAGATCTCTGTTAGCCTCTCTTGTAGATCTTCTGTTAGCCTCTCTTGTAGATCTTGTGTTAGCCTCTCTTGCAGATTGCGGGTCTGCCTTTAGCCCATCTTTGGTTGTTGTATTGGGGAGACAGCTGAATAAGGCATCCTGGTCTTAAGAAGTGCTTTACTCAGAGTTCAGTCTTGGCCCCTAGCTTTGGGGAGGTACTGCTCTATAGCCTTGGAACTCCCTGTTTTCCTGGTGGGTTTCAGACCATAACTGATGGTTTGTGTTAGCAAGTAGATTCATGGTGAAGACTGGCCATGTGATACCAACCCACCTCTGAGGGAGATGAGAGCGACTAGAGACGGCTTTAAATCACATGACTCGTAATTGGAACACTCATGCCTACTATTGACATGGAAGTGCCGACGACCTTCCTTGGCTGACAATACACTGACAGTGCGTGGCAGAGGAGGGGCGGGGAGTGTCATGTGCAGGGAGAACACACGGAAGCTTAGTATTTGAGACACTGCCCCAGCCTTTGCCTCACGTATCTCTTCTTTGGCATCCTCCTTGCTAAACGATAATCAGGATGGTGCTCTCCTGGGTTCTGTGAGTCATTCTGGAGAACTGACCAACCTGAGAGGGTAGCGGGACCCCTCAGATCTATAACCAGTTGACCAGAAGTACAGGGGGCCTTGGGAACCCAGAACATGGGACTGGTGTGCGAGGATCATTCTCAATGCGTAAAGCCCGACCTAACTCTGGGCAGTGCCGGTCAGAAGACGTGAACTGCAACATAGAGGCAAAAAGATGAGATCTGGGTCTACGCTCCATTCCTGATAGGTTGCAGGCCTCTGGACAAGAGCATGCTCTCTCCTGATCTCAGAAGAAGGGGCCTAAGAGGAGTGGGTTACACGTGTCCCATCGAGCTCGAGGAGGTGTTTAGAGGTGGCCAGGGTCCGAGAGGAGGGGGCGGGAAGCTTCACTCCATTTCTGGATGAACTGGAAACGGAGTATCGACGAGGTGAGGTAGGCAGGGACCTTGGGTCCCTAGTCTCACACCCAAGAACCCAGGCATTGAGAGTGAGAGAGACAGCACTATCAGGCTGAACGGCGGACGACGACTCTTTCTGCAGGTCTACAAAGTGATTAAACATCCAAAGGGCCAGCGAGCGTATGAAGAACTGGTCGCAACACCTTAGTTATCCAGGAGATGCCCATCAAAGCAGCGATGAGAGACCACCTTCCACTGACAGTGGCAACAGCCCCGTGCCCCAAAACCAACAACAAAACCAGGAGACAACAAATACTGGAGAGGCTGTGGAGAAACTGGAACCCTCACATGCGGCTGGGGGGTCGGTGAACACGGACACCCACTGTGGAAAGCTGTATGACGCTCCCCCAAACAACAGGGAGCAGAAATTCCATAGGATCCAGCTGAGTACACACCCTGAAGAAATACAAGCCACTGTATGACCCGGCAATCCTCTCCCGTGGTCACCGTGGCATTGCTCCCAATAGCAAGGCGTTGGAAACAGCCCCCCAAGCGCATGGCAGGAGAGTGGAAAGGGAGCTTTGGGTCCATGCACACGGAGGGCTGCCACACCTGGTTAAAAGCACGAGGCTGACACCGCTTCGATGAAGGGCTTCGAGTGAGAGCTACACAGAGATAGCTGTTCATGACTGGCCACCAGGGATTAGAGGAGAAGGTCAGTGGAAGATGAAACAGGCCAACAGCAGCAACATTCCCCGGCAGTCAATAGAAAGAATATATTTGACTTTTTAAAAAAGCGTTGGGAAAAAAAACAATTGCATATCATCAATTTCTTAGGATCTCCCCAAAGCTAACAACCACGCCCAGGCTTGTGGGCACCAAGTACCAAGCTAAGCTTGCTAGACACAGAAGCGCACTTCTGCCCACACAAGCCCACGAAGCAGGCTATAGACCGCCTCGCTTGCATGTGGAGCAACTGAGAAGTAGGTCAGGAAGGGGCTCAGTGATTTCCCCAGGAGACCACAGCCTGGATCAGCCAGATTCCAGAACCCACGCACATAACCACTGGGCGGTCCTACCACCAAGCCTGCGGCTGGGACTTCCTGCTGAGAGCCTTCCTCTGGACAAGTGTGGGCGTGGGCAGGGGTCCCTGCCTCCCTCCTGCTCCTGAAAGGAGCCCTACCTTGGCAGCACCTCCACCCCCACCCCAGCCCCAGCCCCAGCCCTCCACACCAGCATCCTAGGGTGACGGTGGGGCGGATGCTTTGACAAGTCTGCATGTTCATGTTCCGGAAGCAGCTTGACAGTGAAGCCCTGCTGTCTGCCTCCAGGAGCCCAACCGGAATAAAATCAATGGTTTCAACAACTTGCCAATCGTTCTGAGGGCCGGGGGTGGGGAGAACGAGGTGGGCTCTGCGCTCTCCCGGAGGAGTGGCCTGCGGTCTACATGGCTACCATGTTGAAATAACCCCCCCACCCCCAAAGAGCCAGCCACACCCGGAAAGCACCCCGGGGCAGTTCTGTAAGCTCAACACATGATTTACCTCTCTTCCCAAGAAAAGCCTGTCTCTAGCAGGTTAGGATCCAACTCAGAACCAGTGTTCTGCCAGGATGCCCATCCCAAGCTGGCAGGAGTCGTCCCCATTCCCACCCTGAGCTGACTGGTGGGAACCAGGTTCTCTCCGCATCCCAAGGACACGGCAGCGCTGTACCAATAAATACAGCGAGAGACGCCAGGAGCCGACACATGCGTCAAACTTCCCATCATCTGAGACATCCTACAGCCGGCACCCTCGCTTCCTAATTACCCAGCACAGAAGGACTCTTGTCTATGTCCACCCAGGAACACGCGGGTCAGATGGAAGATAAGCTATACCTCAAGTCGGATCCCGGTGTCAGAGCGAGAAGTAAGGGCGTGTCCGCAGAGGCAGAAGGTTCTAGAACAGCACAGCTTCCTGCGCTCCCCGGCTTTGCCTTAAGTGCCTCCTCTACTGGGTCCGCACCTATATACACCCAGGGGAGTCCGCACGAGCTGCCTCCCACTCATCTGACCCAACACACTCTGGGAACACTGTCAGTGCCCGGGCCCAGCCCTGGGGCCACTAGGACGCTGCTCCTCACTAGATGGGAAGAAGCTGGCCCAAGTCCAGACGGCGTGTCTGCGTCAGGGTGTGAACCCAGGAGCGCCTGAGTCAAGTTTGCCTCATGGGAACGCATGCAGTGAGTAAAGTGGGCGTCTGACTGAGAACTGAGTCCCTGGGGCATGTCAGAGTCCAGAAAGGGCAGGGCAGGGAAGACCTCGGAGCTCTGCCATGAACTAGATGGGTGAACAGGCCACCATCCTCTTAACTACATAGGACTTAGTTTCAACGCACACACACACGCACACACGGAGAAAGAACCACCACCACACAGTGACTCTAAGGTGCACAAGAGCAGAGTGTTTCTCTGGTCAGTTCTTATCCCCCCACTGTCTCGACTGTATCAGGCACGCCACTGACATCATGTCAATTCTCGTGGAGTGAGCAGAGGCAAGCTGGTGTGTTAGGCTGGGCTCTCCCAAGAAGCAAAACCAATGACCTTGCTGTGTGGACGTCTCTTGACCCCAAACCAAACTCACTTGCTTCGAGTCAATGCTGACTCATGGTGACCCAAGAGAACAAGGGAGAACTGCCCCCTGGTGAGTGTCTGAGACCATAACTCTTGAGGAGAGTGGAAAACCTCATCTTTCTTCTGCGGAGCATCTGTTGGTTTTGAACTACTGACCTTGCTGTTAGCAGCCCAACACATAACCACTGCTCGGGTCTGCAGAGAGAGATTTAAATCAGCAAACGGCTCACACCATTGTAGATGTGGGCAAGTCCAGTCTGACTCAAGTCCATGAGTCAGCTGTCAACTGAAGGCTTCTCCTGCAGGGGACGCTGCAGGGACTGGCGGGAGGTGGAAGATGCTGCGGGAAGACCGTCCAGGCTGGTGGTGAGTCTGCAGAATGAACCCAAGGTCCAGTGGTGGCACCTGAGATCAACAGAGGACACAACAGGAGGTCGATGAACCAGAGGCAGGATCCAAATGCATCCATGGAAGCAAGCTAGCTTGCACGCACTGTTCATTCACATGAAGAGTAGACCCCCAACCCTGGAAGGAAAGCCCCCCTTAATCGGATCAAGGCTGTGATCAGATTAAGGGGGTCTATTCTCCCCACAGCTGCTTGGCTGCTTCACAGAAGATCCTGTCACGGGGTTGACCACCATCATGGAAGACCTGGCCCGCCCACATTGACATAAATCCTAAAGATCACAGCCCGTAGGAGGAGCAAATGACATTCCCTATCCCACCCAGCCTCGGAGTTCCCAGGTCTGTACTGCAGCAAGCTCCCGTGGAAAGCTCGCTCCCTGCTCAGTAAGAATAACAAAGCAGGGAGAGAGAGAGAGAGAGAGAGAGAGAGAGAGACTCCCCTTTAAGGGAGCTGTCACAAAGCTTTTTAGGCAGAGAAGCATCTTGCAAGAAGAGACATGGAGGAACCATGTCTCCAGAAACGAGGGGAAAGGAAACGTTTTTTAAGGGAGTTTGGGTAGGAAGAATCTTACGTTTCTTCAGGATGAGAGGTGGAGAATCCTGAGAGTTGAGTCTTCTTGGGGGTGGTCTTGATCGCTGGGTGTGCATGCCACGGATGTGCAAAACGGAGTCCAAGGTAAAGCCTTCTGGAAGGCTTATCGTCACTTATTATGGGATGGTGTACAAGTGCCTGGCACCTAACTCCGCTGGTTCCAGTCCTGGGCCCGAGTGTTCTGTGCTCCCGTGAGTTCCAATGGGCATCTAGACTGCCCTGCTCCGACGACTTGTTTAAGGTGGTCCAATGGATGAATGCTGCAGAACAAGGGTGTTGGGACTAAAACATATTATCCTCACAGGACCTACAACCACCCTCCTCGCAGGGGCGACACGCATGGAAAAGGACCATGGCTGTTGTAATATTTCCCAAGTTCAACCGTTCCCTGGGGGTGGTCGTGGGGAATTCTTCGGTCATCTGACCTTGAAAAATGGGGGTGGATGAATCCAGCCTCTGCTGATCCGTCTCCAGGTGTACGCAGTGACATCTCTAAGGTTGACGTCACCCGTGCTGTCACTCGGTGTCCTCCTCCCCTCTCATGGACTGGACCAGGCGGGAGCGTTTGCGATATTGATGATCCTTTTAGTCAGACACGTGATGAGTATGATTGTAAATTGCTTAGATACAGAGTTGGTTTGTAAAACCTTCCTACACCGAACCCCAACATGGGTGCTATTACTGCGGGGCCGTCATGTCACGTGGGATCTGACTTGGAACCCTGCATGGTCCTGCCCCATCTCTCCATTGCCATCATGTCTGAGCCCATCCGTGTGGCCACGGTGTGGATCCGTCTCACGGAGGTCTTCCTCGTTTTCATCGACTCTACTGAGCACGATGTCCTTCTCCGGGATCTGGCCTCTTCTGAGTGTGTAAGACAAAGGCTCACCGTCCTCGCTTCCAAGGAACATTCTGGCTGGACTTCTTCCAAGGTAGATTTGTTCCGTCTTCGGGCGGTCCATGATACCTCAATATTCTTCCCAACCCTGAAACTCAAAGGCCTCGATTCTTCCTCCGCCTTTCTTTCCTTTGCACGTGAGGCGATTGGAAACGCCACGGCTGGGACCAGGCGCAGCTGACCCCTCAAAGTGGCACCTTTGCTTCTTACTACTTCACAGGGGTCTTTTGTGGCACACTTGCCAAATATAGTACATCAACTGAGTACTGCCTGCCGCTTCCACGAGTGTTGATGGGGGTCCAACTAGAATGAAATCTTGGACAACGTCAATAGCATTATTACTTAAGCAACATTTTTATTAACTGAGCGGACTCTTTAAAAACATTCTCTCTTCTCTTCATTTCTTCCCATTACTACTTTATTCTTAAACATAGGTGAAAGGTGAACCCAATCTGCGACTGCGCAGACGCCAGCAGCAATGAGAAGAACAGCTCGTGTGTTGCACAAGCGCAGGACACCCCAAGCTGCAGAGACTCGTTGTAACTGGGTAACAACGACAGCGCTGGCCACGCAGTAGGAGGGTCGGCACGTAAATTAGCAGAGTTTCAGCCGCGTGGCTACACTGACACACATACGACGGGCTTCTGGGAAAGCCTGTGCTGTTATAACGGCAGGGCTAGAATTGCCCATTAGAAACCACTGCAGACGCCAGCTCATCTTCAGTAAACACGTTTGTCCAGAGACTGGAAGACAAAGATCTAAAGAGGAGTCTTTGCATGCTAATTCACCCCTGGCGTCCAGAGCCTTTGGAAGTACAAAGCAGAGGTTGTTGCCCGTCAGGCCTCGCCCATCGTCCCAACTGATGACCCAAGAACCACAGCAGGAAGCGCCTCCCGCCCTGCGCCAGCCTCACCCTGGCTCCCCGGCCTGAGCCCACCGTCGCAGCCACTGCGTCCAACTACCGTGTTGAGGGCCTTCCTCTTTTTCGCTGCCCCTCTGCTTTCCCAAAGGAGCCCCGGTGGGGTAGTGGGTTCACATCAGACTGCTCACTGCAAGGTCAGCAGTTTGAAAGCAGCAGCCACTCCTCGGGAGAACGATGGGGCGTTCTGCTCCGGTAAGGAATTACAGTCTCAGAAATTCACAAGGGCAGTTCTACCTGTCCTCTAGACCCTGTGCGCTGGCACTGACTAGATGGCCGTGAGTTTGGTTTGGGTCTTTTATACTTTTATAAAAGCAGGACATCCTTCTCCAGGAACTCGTCTCTCCCGATCACTTGTGCAGGACGTGAGGCAAGGTCTCTGGCTGTGCTTCTCCCAAGATGCCCTTTGATGTGCGTTTCCACAGACCATCTCCAGCGTGGGCCACACCTCCTGCTCCCTCAAGTGAGACCACTGAGCACAGGGCAGGGACCTGTGAGTTGGTCAAAGCCAGTTGCTAAAAGTGTATTTTTAAAATACTGAAAACAAACATACAAATAAAAGAATCCCCGTCGGAGCTGCTGGCTAAGGATGGGCCTGCTGACTCCAAGGTCGGCAGTTCAAGTTCATCAGCTGCTCTGGGGGAGGGTGTTGGCGCTCTCTGCTCCCATAAAGATTCACCGCCTCTCAAGGAGCAGCAAGTGATTGAAAGCGATGGCGAGGAGGGTGTAGGAGGCCTGGTGGGGCTTGATCAATGGCAACGTATCGAGAGGCAGAGTTGTACGAGCCCCAGTAAAGATTCACAGCCGCAGAAACCCCACCTATAAGGTCAATATGAACTGGAATCGGCTCAATGGCAGTGAGTTATTTTTCCAAACGGAAGGGAAGCTTGGCAGACAAAGAGAAGAGATGTGCACATAGATATTTTAGAAGCTCTTTCCCCAGGGGGGCAAAAAACAGGAATTGAAGAGAAGCTTAAGTCACGTTTGGGCTTTCATGGAGTTCTTAGTATGCCCACATTCCCAATCCTGTGAGTTTGTGCTCTGTAGCTGAAACGACCGTTGTCATTTTTGAATCATTCTGAACTCAATTGGAAACTTGCTATGAAAAAAAAAAGCCAGTTGCTATCCAGTGGATCCGAACTCCTGGCTACGTGGAATGTTAGACACGAGAGGTGCTCCTTTGGATTTCCAGAGTCCAGTTTTTAAGAAGTGGATCTCCAAGCCTTTCTTCCGTGGTACCTCTGAGTGGATGAGAACTTCCAGCCTTTGGGTCAGTGGCTGAAGGCATCCACGTTCGGCACCATGCCTAAACGCCCATTGGATGCTAGTAACTGGCAACAAGCCATGCCCTTCAGTGCCCACCGTGACAAGGGCTAACCCTCCTTGGGTCACGAGTTCAGTCCCAGAGGGCCGGTTATTGGCTGGCACCCAGCCACAGAATAGAAACCACCTCCCCGAGTCATTGCCAGGCAGTGCGGGCACGGCCTCAGGAGCTGGAGAGACAGGAAGAAGGGTGGTCCAAATCCATTGGAAGCACACTCCACTTAGTCTAGGACCAGGGCATGGGGCCCTTCTCCTCTGTTCCTGTCCCTCTGCTGGACAGAGTCCTTCATGGCGACTTTGATTAGCCCCTCAGCCCTGGCCAGCTCCTGAGCTCAGAGTCAGGCACATCCACAAAGGTCAGCTCTTCCCGGGTCCCCACAGGTCAAGGGTCCTCTGTCCCATCTGGTTGGGGCCCTCTCCTGATCAGCTCCCCCTCCACTGAGCAAGCCTAGTTGTGAGAAAAAGTGTGAAGCTGGGTTATTTTGGAACGCTCATCCCAAGGAGGGTCCTCCCACCCCCCAACCCCATCACTGACTCACACCCAGCAGGAGGTCGGCTCCTCTTTGAAGCTAATGTTCCTGGGGCATCCTAGCACCATGCCACTAGCTGATGTCCTGCCTTCCAGTCCTGGAGGCTAAAAGTCTGAGATGGGTGGGTTGGCAGGGCCTTGCTCTCTCTGCAGGCTCGAGGGGAGAATCCTGCCCTGCCTCTTCCAGCGTCTGGCACCTCCTTGGCGTTCCTTCTGGTGCGTAGGGCACCTCCCCACTCCCTGCCATGGCCACTTCACATGGCCATCTGCCCTCTGTGTGAATCAGAAAATGGCACTGGGGCGTCTTGGACTTCCTCTTCCTCCTCAAGGCCCATGACCCCGGTCTATTGCCACAAGGCAGAGGTCAGATACGCCTCCACCCTGAACCCGCCATCCTTCTGAAACCAACCACTCCTCCCACTCAGTGTTTCTGCTGGGTCGGGTCTCGGCAACACGGAACTCACAGATAATTTCAGCATACAGGGCATTGGTTAGGGAAGTTCACGGCTTTCTGGGAGCCAGTGTCAGAAAACACGAAGGACACAGTTATTGGCCCACAGCCACCTCTTCCTCAACCAGCGACCAAGTCCTTCTCTCGTGCAGAGCCTCTTAGCCACGTGGCCCCTTGGTCTCTGCCTCTGTGGGCCAGGAGGCCTGCTCGCTGGTCTGCTTGCAGTCTGTCTCCCCACTGCCTCATAGTCTCCCCACTGCTCCTCCGTGCCATCTCATGTCTCTTGGCCTCGGCCCGTGGTGTCAGCCTGGCTCCTCCACCCTGTCTCATGACCTCAGGGCCACAGCCTCTGGAGCCTCCGCTCTAGGCCTCCGCCGCGTCAGACAGATATCTGCAACGTCATGTTCCATGGTGGAACTTCCTCCTAGATGGTCCTGGGGTCTCGCTCTCTTGTTGCATCTGAGAGGGCTCATTCTTATAGCCAGGGAAGTGACCGTGTGAACGGAACAAGCCCTCTCTTAGTGTAACTGTTAGTCCGGGTTGACCAGAGAAACAAATTCAGACACTCATGTATGTACAATAAAGAGCTTTATATAATAAAAGAGCACTTGAATATTGAGAAAACATCCTAGCCCAGGCCAGATCAAGTCCATGAGTCCTATATTAGCCTATATATCCGATACCAGTCTATAAATTCCTCTTCAGACTCATACAACTCATGCAATGACACTGAATACAGGAAGATCACAGGTCAGTGGGTGAAAATTCTTGTGGACCCAGTGGTGGTGGAAGCATCTCAGCACTGGCAGGGGCCTCCACGTGGCTCCTCCAGCTCCAGGGCTCTGGTTCCATCAGCGTAGCTCCATGTGGTTTGTCAACAGGAATGTCAAGCAGGAAGAGTGTGTGTCGGACAGGAGTTCTCAGACTCCTCAGAAGGCCACGCCCATACAGAGGCACCATTGGCTGTGACCTGATTGATGGACTAGACTCCACCCCTTCGCTCAAGTTGACAGATTATGTAACGGCCACATATGCCTATTGCTCTAACTACCCTCTCTCAATTGGTGAGCATTAGATATGGGTTTAAGGGATTCTGCTCCGCTACACACCCCTTGTGTGCCCTGCTATTCTTTTAAGAACACTGATAGTATTGGAGGCGGGCCTTCCCAACTCTGATACAACTTCACCTCAACCTATTGCATCTGCAAAGGTTCTTTTTCCAAATAAGGTCACTTTCTGAAGTTTCAAGTGGACATGGACTTGGGTTGGGAAGGGAGGGTGACAAGACTCAACCAACTACAATGTCGACCTCTGCTTTTCTGCCCGTTCCCTACGGGATAAAGAAGAGGCTTGTAAATGTGTATTACGTATAGGGAATGAATTTAGGAAGTGTGCCGTGTCTGCCAAAACGGAATACTGGGAAGCCAAACCAAACTCCTACTCTCTGCCATCGAGTCAACGACACTCATTACAATCCTGTTTGGAAGACTAGACAGGGGCATGAGAAACGCTGGGGTGGGGTGACCTATTAAAAGCACCACCGTGGATGGCATGCAGGGTAGGGTCCCACCTTTGTAAGCCTGTGTATGATGTTCACAGAACTCGATACGTAAAAAATAAGTATGAATGCTCTCAAGTATGGATTGCAAGAAAGCAAAAAAGACGTCCTTCCAGGAGACTGACTGACACAGCGATTGCAACCACGGACTTGACTCACAGGCATGACTGTGAGGTTGGGGTAGGACTGGACCGTGTTTCATCTCTCGTCCACGAGATCCCGAGGAGCCAGCAGCAATTGGTCGGCACTTAAGAATGCCCCTCTAGAACTTAGTGCAGTGCTTGGCCCACAGTGACTCCTTAATAACTATCTACTAAATGCAGGATGAAAAATACTCCACCTGTTGGCAGTAAATTTTAAGTACCAGTGTGTATGGGGGGAACCAGCCTCTACAAGAGGGGGTGTTGTGTAATTGAGGGGGTAAATTAAAAAGGCAACAGACAAGACATGCAAGGGCTCACCTCTCCCAATGGCAGGATCAAGAGAGAGAGCTCATGTATTTTCTCACAGGCGTGCATACTCTCGGGCACACAAACCACGTCATGCGCAGATGTAACAGGAAGGAGATGTGTTAGAGGCATACATGTAGCAGGAGGGGGAGGTACACAGGTATACACACAACAGGAAGGGAGGTGCCGTTTCAAGAAGGGGGGCTCTAGAGTTAAGATGGCGGCTTAACCTTGGTCGTGAGCTGCTTGACCTTAAGTGTCCCTGAGCTGTTCTCCAGGGGAGCAATCATGATCCTTATCAGAAGGGAGGGGGCTGTACTTAGGGTGGGGCAATCTGTTATCAGTGGCAGACAACCTTCAGGCATATACCCTTCAAGCTTATAGTAGCAATCAGGTGGTTGCAAGCAGTATCTTAAAATTGGAATTATTACAGGGTGGGGGCGCTGTGGGGAATAACTTAAGTTAGGTGAATGTGACTGGGCTTTATCTCCAGCCCACCAATGTGAAGTTCTCCCTACCAGAGTCTCAGCCTCACAGACTCCTTAAAATACAAGTGCAGACGATCGCTGAAGACAGATGGGTGCACAAGCAGCTGTGGTGAAGAAAGCTGATGGTGTCCAGCTATCAAAAGATACAGCGTCTGGGGTATTAAAGGCTTGAGGGTAAGCAAGTGGCCATCTAGCTCAGAAGCAACAAAGCCCACATGGAAGAAGCACACCAGTCTGTGGGATCATGAGGTGTCGATGGGATGGGGTATCAGGCCTCAAAGAACAAACAATCATATCATTATGAATAAGGAGGAGTGGGGAGTGGAGACCCAAAGCCCATCTGTAGGCAACTGGACAACCCCTTACAGAAGGGTGACAGAGAGGAGATGAGCCAGTCAGGGTGCGGTGTAACAACAATGAAACATGCAACTTTCCTCTAGTTCTTTAATGCTCCCCACCCCCACTCTCATGATCCAAATTCTACCTTACAAATCTGGCTCAACCAGAGCATGTACACCGGTACAGATAGGAACCAGAAACACAGGGAATATAGACAGTTGAACCCCTCAGGACCAATAATGAGAGTAGAGATGCCAGGAGGGGAAGGGGAAGGTGAGGTAAAAGGGGAACTGATCACAAGGATCTACATATAACCCGATCCCTGGGGGATGCACAACAGAAATGTGGGTGAAGGGAGATGTTGGACAGTGTAAGACATGACAAAATGATAATAATTTATAAATTATCAAGGGTTTGTAAGGGAGGGGGAAAATGAGGCGCTGATACCAAGGACTCAAGTAGAAAATGTTTAGAGAATGACGATGGCAACAAATGTACAAATATGCTTGACACAATGGATGGATGAATGGATTGTGGTAAGAGTTGTACGAGCCCCCAATAAAATGATTTTTAAAAATATAGATCAGTGTACAGAATTTGTCCGCATATACTCTCTGTCTGGATCTGTTTCCCACACAAGTGGTGTTTGTTTACTTCCTTGTGTGCTTCCAATCATAGATTAAGTTTATAATTAATTTTAATGTTAGTTTTAAAAGGCATTGCTCAATATCATATTTATTCTTCATATAACAAAAGGTTTTAAAATATGAGATGAGCTAAGGGTGCCCATTAGCTCTCTCCTACTTGAATCACCAAGTAGGGACTGCTGAGCAGGTGAAGAGTGCTCATGGGAACTCCTGCTGAAGGGGGACGGAGTGTCAGTCAGCAGGGATGAAAAACTCGTCAGTGAGTGGTGGTGATGGGGGTATATTAATATGGTGAATAGTGAGTATTAATTAATGTCACTCGATTATACATCTAAGAATGGCTATAATGATAAGTTGTTATATCTATTTTATCACAGTAAAACTTAAGAGAGAATTCGGGTCTAAAGAGCTCACACAAATGGGCTTGACTCCACAGGCACATTTAACTTATGTTTGACACCAAACGGCCCACAGAGTCATTGCTCAAATGCGCTCACGGGGCGAATCGTGTGGGCAGCTCCACGGGGACTTGGGGGGAAGAGGAAGGGTCGTGGATCATGTTCTTGTGCCCCACTGGCAGATTACAGATGTGGGGCAGGGACTAACACACAGGGAGAGAAGAAGGCAGTGAAGGTCGAAACTAAGTTGTAAGGGGTGGACTGTAGTGGCGACAGTGCTCCAGAATGAGTGCGGTCAGAAGGACCTTCCTGAGAAGGGCACGGGACCTGTAGCAGGTCATGAAGAAAGTAACGTGTACAATGTGAAGACAGAATGTCTCAGTGGGAATGCAGAGCCCAGCAGAGTCTGAGAGCGTGCAGGAAGACCTCAGGACACGACCTGCCTTGGGTGCTAAATAGTGCTGGGGTGCCACCATCCTCCTTGCTCTTCAAAGCATTGTCTTTTCTCTCTGTTGGCTTTCGTGACTTTTGTTTGATGTTCAACAGCCCCCGGTGGTTTGTCTATATGTGAGTTTCATTTTTAGGTACTCATCTGGACTCCTGAATGTTTTCACAAACTCAGCACGTGCGTCTTTCTTCGATTCTAAAAATACACTGCCGTCACTATTTCTTTGGGGACTAAGGTGCGCCGGCCCCAAGCATTGGGGTTTCAGTCACCTCATCTGAATGAGAAAGCTCAACAAACAATAAGGCAATCGAGAAGAGCTGATGCATTTGAATCCCGGTATTAATGAATAATATTGAATATACCACTGACTGTCAGAAGAATAAATATATCTGTCTTGGATGAAGTCCAGTCGGAATGTTCCTTAGAAGGGAGGGTGGTGAGACTCTAGGAATTTCTGTTTAGTTCTTCTTGGAAATCTGTTTGAAAAGAAACTATTTTCTATTGCTATTTTATTGATTTTACTGCTTTAAATCTTTGTCCTTTTTAAGCACACAAAAAATGTAAGCCTCCTTTCTCTTGCCATTTCTAGGATGTGCTAACTCTCCCACTAGGGGCTGATGGGCTTTGCCCAGTGTCTGACCATTTTTGTGTGCAAGCTCAAGGGCTACAGATTATAAAGATTTTCTCAGTTACCTTTACCTAAATCTCGGAGGTTAGCAGCTCCTTGACTCATTCTTAGGTCGATCCGTTTCTGGCTTAGGATTCCCGCTCTTTGGGAGGAGTGGAAGGTGAGATCCTTTTTTGTGGCCCCAGCTTGGTGTCTGTCTTCGTGGTGGAAGCTCTAGTTCTGTCCACGATGTGGGAATGTTTTTCCTTTTGGAGTCTTCCTTCCTCTTCCAGTCTCCTTCTGTTCTCAGAAGCCAATCCTTCCATCCTCGCTCCTGATTAAAGACAAGCAGACAGCCCCTAAGATACTCAGCTCACAAAGAAGCAAAAGTGTCTGGGGAGACTGTATCTCATGCATGTAGAGCACCTTATAAGGAGGGGTCAGCCCCTTATAGGACATCGTGCTGGGTAAAGAAGAGGACCAACAGAAAGAGGAAGGCCTTCAGCAAGACAGATGTGGGCACGTTGGTTCCAACAATGGGCTCCGATGTGGGAGCAATTGTGTGATGACGCAGAACCAGGCAGTGTTTGTTCTGTTGGGCAGGAAGTCTTTATGAGTCAAAAATGATTCAATAGCACCCCACAGGAACATTCATGTCGGGCGGGCAACAGGAGAGTCACTTTTCTGGTTTTTGAGCATTCTGAGAGAGAGAGATTGAGAGAGAGAGAACTATCTAGCAGTTGCGTAGTTTCAAGAAAACTCATGATTCGGCTTTTGGTGACCTTGGACAAGTGCTTAATCTCAGTGCATCAGGCTTCTTCACCATGAAACTGAAGTGACTGAGCAAGTTAATTCGATGAAATTGCTTGGGACAAGGCCTGGCCCAGAGATGATTAATAAAATTATTCTGGTTTTGCCCACTTCTCTGAGGTCAGCAGGCCTGATTGATCACCTTTACACACGTCAAATGAAGTTTTCAATGATCCCAACAATTAAGAACAGCGACAGGGACTTACACTCTCCTCCTCTCTCCATGTACAGCAGCAGACTTAACATGGGACGTTTTTGGTAATCATTTAAACTCATCACACTTGAATTGTCAATCCCGGCCAATGGGCAGTTATAATGATCACGTCTTAAATAATGATTTGCCCCAGGGACAAGGGAACAACAAGTGATCCAAAATCAGTGGTGAGGAGGATATAGAGGCCTCGTAGGGCATGATCAAGAGCAATGTAACAGAGGAATTACTGAAACTCAAATGAAGGTTGAATGATAGTGGAATGAGAGAAAAGTAAAAGGAAATAGAGGAAAGAGCTAGGAGGCAAAGGGCATTTATAGAGGTCTAAATACAGTCTTGTACATATGTAAATATATTTATATATGATGATGGGGAACTAGATCTATGTGCATATATGTATCGGTTTAGTATTAAGGTAGCAGATAGACATTGGGCCTCCACTCAAGTACTCCCTCAATGCAAGAACACTTTGTCGTATTAAACTGGCATTCCATGATGCTCATCCTCCCAACATGATTGCTAAAGACAAAGCGGGTGCATAAGCAAAAAGTGTGGTGAAGAAAGCTTATGGTGCCTGGCTATCAAAAGATATAGCATCTGGGGTCTTAAAGGCTTAAAGATAAACAAGCAGCCATCTATCTGAGAAGCAACAAAACCCACATGGAAGAAACACACCAGCCTATGTGATCATGAGGTGTCAAAGGGATCAGGTATCAGGCATCACAGAACAAAAATTCATATCATTGTGAATGAGGAGAAGTGCGAAGTAGGGACCCAAAGCCCATCTGTAGGCAAATGAGCATCCCCTTACAGAAGGGTCACGGGGAAGAGATGAGCCAGTCAGGGTGCAGTGTAGCAATGATGAAACATACAGCTTTCCTCTCTTCTTAAATACTTCTTCCTCCCACTATCATGATCTCAATGCTACCTTATAAATCTGGCTAGACCAGAGGATGTACACTGGTACCGATAGGAACCAGAAACACAGGGAATCCAGAACAGATGATCCCTTCAGGACCAGCGATGATAGTGGTAATACCAGGAGGGTGGAGGGAGGGTGGGGTGGAAAGGGGGAAACAAGTGATATACATATAACCTCCACCCTGGGGGACAGAAAAGTGGGTGAAGGGAGACGTCAGTCAGTGTAAGACATGACAAAATAATAATAATTTGTAAATTATCAAGGGTTCATGAGGGAAGGGGGAGGGGAGGAAGGGGGAAAATGAGGAGCTGATACCAAGGGCTAAAGTAGAAAGAAAATGTTTAGAGAATGATGATGGCAACAAATGTACAAATGTGCTTGACGCAATGGAGGATGGATGGTGATAAGAATTGTACGAGCCCCCAATAAAATGATATAAAATAAATAAATAAATGGTTGATTTGCAGTTGATTATTAGATTGACTGAGCATGAATGATCTGGCAACAATTAACGCCGAGAAACACGTTCCAAGGGCTTCTGCTCATGGGCACCCCGGGTTCTGAAAGGACTTTCTCAATATTGTTGCAGAAGAGTCCGACCGCAGAACAGCCGGGAGCCAGCCACTGAAGAATAAAGGGTTCAAGGTGTGGCGAACTGGAAAAACACCAAGACGATAGATAGATGCTGCGTGGTGTGTGCACACTGATCTCGTGTGTGAGAGAGGGGGCGGGGAGGGGTGAAGGGGAGA